>NW_004955411.1:293342-339805 GCF_000276665.1 Chinchilla lanigera
ATACCCAGCAGGGGGATAGCTGGGTTGAATGGGACCTCTAAACCTAGTTTTCGGAGGAATCTCCAAACTGATTTCCACAGTGGTTTCACCAGTCAGCATTCCTTTTCTCACTCTCTCCCAGGTATTGGTTGATGGAGATCACTATGAACCACACCTGAGCAAGACTTAAATTAATCAATTGGCTTTCCATGTTCACTTGTGAATCTGTCCAAGGCCTAGTCTCCTCTTCTGGAAATGGTGAACTCATACTAAGTGAAGCTCTGTGAGTCAATAATCCCTACTAAAACCTGTAGTGGTGAAGGAAAGCCTCAAAGAATAAGACAAGATCACAGCCAGGGACACCTGGATCCAATCTCAACTAGATAAAGACTCTAGCCAAAGGGATCTCATTCCTGGGTGGATTAAATTAATCCCTTACTTAGAGAAGTCCTGAAGTGATTCTTCCCTTCTTAAGTACTACCCTGCCTTCTTCTGATAACCCAATAAATATGGGTGACCCAGAGAAGCTCTTGATCCTAGCCCTGAGAGAATCTCTAATTCTGCGAGAGGGCTTTGCTCCTCCTGGAGCCCTGCAATCATTCCCTTTGCCTCTTTTTATTTAGCATTCACTGTATGCTCTTTCAGGAGATTTCAGACTTGATGAGCCTGCAATAACTAAGGGATATTATTAACCTGATAATTAGTTTTGAGTATTTACCTTTTAACTTCTTCCATAGAAAACTGTTTCTTCACAGACTGATATACAGCATCTGGCTAGTACAGTGGTGATGGTATACAGTTATTATTAAGGAGAAGCAGTGCTGGGATTTGGAACATCTGACCCCAGAGATTGTGGAAATTTTCATGTTCATCTTTATTAATTTTTATTCCGAATGTGGACATGAGGTGTTCTGGATCAGAGAAAGATTTCTTGCTTTATAATAAAGATGCATGTGTTTCCCTCCAACCTTTCTCATTCTCTTTTCTGGGGTGATGTGATGAAATCCAGGTACAAAAACCTTATACATGATTAGCTGGGCATTCCATTGGTGAGGACTGAGGAAAAATGGATTCTTTCATTATACACAAGAAAGAGTTGTCTTTTTCCCTCTCCCTTCACAAAGGCAGGAGAAAAACTTGGCTCTGTGGAGATGAGTAGAAACGGTCCTGGGTTATCTCTCTAATCATTTGGAAAGTACATGTTTCTCTTCTGGACCACAGAGTATCAGGTGTCTTCCAGGGTTTTATGACCTGTAGATGTCACCGAGGTCCCAGGACTCACTTTCCTTTGAAATGTAAACACATACTTTTACAATTAACTTAAACTCTCCGGAGTTCTTTCAGTATCTTTGGAGTTGTAAATTAACATCCCAAAACTTGCTGTTATCCCAAGATCCTAATCTTTCAGAAAATTTATTTGGAAAGCCCAACCTGTGCAGAAACACAACAATATTTTCTCCACTTCCTCTAGCATCACAGTTGATTAGAAGGTCAAGTGTTTCCATTGGAGAAACTTCGGTGACGTGATTTAACTGTGCAGTTTCAGAGTTTGACATTCCAAGAACCCTGGAGATTCTATAAACCATGTGATAGTCTATGATACATTCTTTCGCTAGTTAAATGAACTGAAGTAATTTTTTGTGTGTTTGCAACTAAGATTTCTAACTGATAAAGACCCCATTTATATATGAGATACGACCAAAACATAAGTTGAATATTTAAATTAAATGAACATACTACAGTAAAATATACTTTGACTTCGACCCCCCTCAAAACACATTACCTTGCTTCAAACACACTTCCACCTTTTGTCACTTTTTGCAACAGCACTGGAAGTCCTCTTTCACCAGTGCCTTTAGTTATGCTCCTGGCTGCCTTCATGTCCTGAGTTGTTTCAAAATGTTTACCTTACATGCTAATTTTGACTTGGGGAAAAGAGCCAGAAGTTGCATGGTTCCATATCTGGTGAATAAACTGGGTGAGGGCATCCTAATGCCTTTACAAGCCTGCCTTTCTGTTTAGTAGTCCTCAGCAGCAGCATTCGCCGAATTTTTTATTACATCTTGTAAACACACTCACAAAGGAGGACTTCTAGAACTACTTTACAAAGTGGCAAGGAAGATGAGATAAGTGTGTTTAAAGTTGGGGGAGTGTTTTGAGGGGGTTAATGGCAATTCATCTATTACTGTAATAACATTTTTAGCTTAAACATTCACCCTATATTTTAAAACATACAAATAAAACATACCTTGTGTAAGAAAACATACATTCATAAACGGTGAATGCTTGTGTTGGGATCATAAACATAAATTCAAGACTACATGTGGGGAACTTGACATTGGAGGAAGGGAGAAAATTTTGATGAATGAGTTATAAGAGAGACTTAACCATATTTGTAATGTTTCATTTATTATAAAAGTAAGGGTGTAGCAATAGTTACTACTTTATCATTTACAGCTATATTTATTTACCTAGACTTAAGAATATATATATTTAAATTTTATATTGCATAAAAATTTAAAATAACTGCAGATAATCTTTAGTACAAAATTTAAATTGCTACAGCAAAGTAGTTTACAAATACTGTGGCTTAAAGTTAAAATGAAGAAAAAATAATTTATTTCTTATGTAAAAATTATTAGAGAAATAATCTAAATTTGTGAGAATTTCAGCTTCATATAGTCATTCAGTGATTCAGATCTCCTTTCTCATAGGACTTCTTGTTTTCCCAGGGCTTTCTCCCCATCTTTACTGGAAAAATCGAGTCACAAGTGACTGTAATTCAGGTCACAGCAAGGGAAAAAGGATTATAAACATGTAAAGCAAGACTGAGACCAGGAAATGATGCGTTTCACTAAAAAGCTAAACGCAATTGGGCAGGCCAGGCTGCAAAAGAGGCTGAAAAGATGATGTGTTCAGTGTTCTCTCTCCATCCCTCTTTTTTTTCTTTCTCTTTCTCTTCATTTGGTACTGGGGATTGAACCCAGGGCCAGTCCTCCACCATTGAGATACATCCCCATCATTTAATTTTTAAAATTTTTCATGTCAAGATAGGGTCTCACTAAGTTGCCCAGACTTGGCTCAAATTTGAGATTCTCTTGCCTCACCTGACTAGCAGATGGAGTTATAGGTATAGACTAACACAATCAGCCTTGCTTCATTTTTATAGAAGAAAGGGCTTTATAGAAGAAATGGATTTTGCTGAAACTAGTTGTCTCAGGCTAGTGGTTTATCTCAGTGGTAGAACATTTACCAAACATATGCAAGGCCCTGATTTTATCTCCAGCTCCTGGAGTTGGGGGAAGAGCTAGCTGTCTCTTTCAAAGGTGCTTTTATCGAAACTGGCTGCAAAGAATGATTTAATAAAATGTACATACAGTATCTGAGTAAAATTTTCTTTCCTGCTCACAAATCTACATATATTGTTAATTACCACCTACACTTGCATCAGAAGTGTTTCCACATTAGGTTAGGAACTATAGAAATACGCATCATCTGGCTCTCAGCAGGCTCAAAGATTTCAAGTATTATAACCTACTTATACCTTATACTGAGGGTTCTCTATGAATGATTAGAAGGAGGAGAGCCCATAGTGGCTGCCTGCTAAATTAAAAAAGTTGGAAACTGTAGGAGAAGAGGGTTCAAAAATATCGCACCTGCTCTAAACCAAAAGCCTGAAAGCTCATTGGAAGGTGGCTGGTATAACTCTGCTTTAGAAAACTGAAGAGCTTGGAATCTGATGTCCACAAAGGTGCCATAAGATCCACTCACTTGGGCAGACTGGAGCTCTTCAAACACACATGCCAACTCCCTTCTTGATTAGGGTTATTCTGGCCAGGCCATAAGCCTTATTGGATGGTGCCACTCACAACTAGGGTGGGTCCTCCCTTCTCGGTTTGCTAACCTCCAAGCCAGTCATCTCTGGAATACTCTACAGACACACCCAAAACTGTGCCAATCTCCTGGGTGTTTCTTAATCAGGTCAGGTTGCCATATCACAATTAATAGTCACATGCTTTAAGAAGAAAAGAATCAAGAGCTTTTATAACTCTCCTAATTCAAATTCTAGCCACTATTTATCAACACCACATGTGAGAAAATTAGTTCTGCTGCACAATCTTTCTCTGCTCTATCTGACTTGGTTTTTATTTTCTCTTTTATTGTATTTTCTCATTTTCCTTAACATAACAGAGAATAAACATAGAAAATTATTATTGTTTGTATGTGTTAGAATTTGTGATGCTCTTTCCCCAAATTAAGAAAAGGTTACCTTTGTCATAGTGTTTGTACATTATCCCTTCTCTCTCACTTATTGTGATTCCTGTGTCTATATCTATATTTTAAAAAAGGACAGGTTTGAGAAAGCAGAATTTCAGCTCCTCCATAAGTCTATTTGTGTACTTAGCAAAGATTTTCTCTTTGAATGTTTTGTTTGGGAACATTTTAACCATTTTTCAACAAAACAGTTTTTAGGTAGAAAAATCTGGTTATTTCTGCATGTTCTTCTTTTTTAGATATTTAGGAACCAGATTAAAGGAGAGATAAGTAACAGGAATTTTATCCTATTCTACTAGTCAGATTTTGGTACACTGGGACTCAAGTTGGGATCACAATTTCAATTTTGGGTTAATAGAGCAACATGTAACATTGATCCAAGTGTTTAAAGAAAAACTTGAGCCAAATTAAGTAGACTTTAGTGAGCAAAGGACAATACATAAATTGGGGGGCCTTCAGAAGAGACTCAAAGATTTCTGCTCTGCAATGAGGGCAGGGATTTATGGGTAGAAACGGAATGACATACACAACCAGCTTGATTGGGTTACAACTTGTTTTCTGCCAAATTTGAACTTGGTCTGATCAGTTGGCAGCTTGTGATTGCTGTGAAGGTTGAGTGCTGTGATTGGCTGAAGACTCAGCTACTTGTTACAAGAGTATACTCCTAAATTAGGATTTCAGTTACCTTATATACTAAGTTAATGACCATTTCCCTATGTAAGGATGGGAAGTATGGAAATATCCTTAGACCAAGTTTAGTTTAGTTTGACACAGGTTTGGTTTGAAGAACTTCTCATTAAAATCCTTGCCATAATCACCCCATTTTTCTTTAATTTTTAATATCTTGATATTCTGTACCCTAATAAATGCATTCTTTTTGCCTTTTTAACATTGGATATAAAGAAAATGTAGATAGATTTCAATTTTTACTGTTAACTGTGCTTTCTTAAGTTGCTATATAATCCTTGATTATTAAAGAGTAGGTGTCTTAGGAAGATCACCAAACTGTAGTAAATGTTTTATGTTCTAACAGCATGCAGCTTCTTACGTAATTATTCTAACCCATTGGTGGCAAATCTTTTAGAGATGAAGTGCCCAAACTGCAGCCCCAAACCCACATTTGTACAGCAAAGTGCAACATTGCAATTAAATCTGAATAGTGAAGTTTTAGTTTAGAAAAGACTTCAAGCATTAACATCTTTTGCTGTAACAGTAAAATACAATAACACATCCTTTAATGACACAAATAGTTTTTTATTGAAAGATACAATTTTGCATTTGGTATGCTTTTGAATGATTCATGTGATCTTTGCTGTTGTGTGCACACTGATAATTTGTCAAATCTTGGCTTGTACTCCATTAGTCTGAGAGCAACACATGCAGCACACAAATCATCTGTTAGTCTATTTCTTATATCAGATTTGATACAATTCAAAACTGAAGACAGCTGCTTACAAGCATAAGATGATCCAAACTAAGAAAAGCAATCACAAGTGCTTTCACTGACTTAAAATTATTTGGCAGAGATTTCCATACTTTAAGGATTTCATTTTCAGAACTACCAACTGTACTGCCATTTGTCATTCCCTCACATTCTATCTTCTCAGTTATTGCATGCAGTTCATAGAAATTATTTTTCCAGGTAGAAATTTCTTGGAATTCCAATAGCTCTATTTCCAGATTTCTGAAACCTAAGCAGTGTAAGCAGGAGAGATTAGGTTCTTCAATTCTGGCTTTATGTGCAGAAGAAAACAGGATTGTCTCCATCTTGTGGAACTATAAAAATCTGTTACTGAAAGTCTCCTCTGCAGCTGCTACAGTGTTAGAAAATTCCTTGTAGATTTCCTGATGGCTTATAGGATGGTCTGTAAATGTAGGATTTTCTAAATGCATTTTTAGATTTGAAAAATATTTCAGCTGCCCAATTTCCTGGCCACTTTCAAAAACCTGCAGTTTTCTTTCAAATGTTTTCATATCACCAAACATGCTTTCTCTTGTTTTCTCTACACCTTGTAGGTTTTTGTTCAATACCTTGCAGGGTAGTGTAAAATCTGTAAATCATGAGGTTTTTAAGGAAGTCCATATCAGTGACCTGTGGATATTCCTGCTCTTTTTCATTCATAAATGGTTTAATTTCACTCAAGTAGGCTACAAATCTCTCTAGGACTTGTCCTCTGTGAAGTTACCTGGCATTATTGCACATAAGTAAAGTATTATATTTTGCCTGAATCTCATCAAGAAGTGGCTGAAACTATTGAAAATTTATAGCATGAACCATAATACTAATATGTCATTTTTATGACATCTTTGAGGATATCATCTAACTTTTTGCTTCTTTCCCTGGAGAAAAAGCTTATTGATTATAATACAATGAAACTGAATGACTAGATGTTTTGCTTCCTAACAAAGAACTGTCTGAAGGCAGATGTCCCCACCATGCCAGGTGCACAGTCACTAGTAACTGATAGACACTTTTTCTGGTTTTATGTCTCATGACAAAAAGCCTCCATTTCAGCACTGTTGATACTGTCTCCTGTGTTCTTCAAGGCAATGGCACCAGCTTCATCAGCTCTTTTCTCACGATGTCACCAACAGCATAACACAGAATTGCTGCTAGCTTTGCATAATTGTTTACACGTGTGCTTTCACCTAAGCACATGGAGTAACCGGCTGTGTTTGGTAGGTCCGTGATGAGCTGCTGACTAACATCGCTTGCCGTGTGCGGTACTCATTCTTTACCAGTATTTCCGCTAAGTAATGACTCAGAGATGCATTGCATAATTCTACCCTTGTTTGGTAAATAATGAAAAAGGGAGTTACTCCTAGACAACATGGCCACTTTGATAAAATTCCCATCAGAGAGGGGCTTGTTGTTATGGTTTGTGTCTAGATGTCCCCTGAAAAGCCTCATGCACTTTTAGATGAGGCTTTTTTTCAGGGTTAGATGAATTTAGAGTTTGTGATTGATTCATGGTTCAATACTGATTAAGGGTCCTGGGATTAAGGGTGGGTCATTGCTGGATTGGTCCACTGATTGTATTGGCACAACCCTAATTCCAGCAGTCTAGATAACATAAAAGGGGTAGAAACAGCCTTATTTCTTTCTTGTTCTTGTTGCTTTTGCTGTCTTCTACCACCAGGAACTCCTGTCCCTCTGCCATGTGCCACCCTGTGCTGGACTCAGCCAATTATGGGCTTATGGACTGAGACCTCTGCAAACTGTGAGCTAAGTAAGCCTTTCCCCTTTTAACTTTGTCTGTTGGGTATTTTATTTCATCAATGAGAGAAAAATAAGTAAGACAGACTTTGGTACCACTAACAGGGCCATTGATGTGACATTACCTGGCCATAATGTCCAAAGAGCCTTTGGAACTGGCTTGTTGGAAGGGGAAAAGTTAGGAAGGGTTTGGAGATGCTGGGTGAAAAAGTAGAGTTAGAACACCTTAGGTTGTACTGTATGACAGATTCTGGTCAGAGCTCAGAAGATCAGGAAGCTCACAGATATCCTGCTGGTAAACCCCAGGCTTGGGAAGTTTCTGTGGGGAAGAAGGACTGCATCAGCTGTTGGACTCCAGATGATGTATGTGGCAGCCTGACAGAAAGTTTGTCTGCATTTCACTTTGCCTGACACTGAGATTAAGGGCAGCAGATAACTAATCTCATAGAAGAAATTTCAAGGCAGTCAAATGTTGAGGCAGTGGCATGGTCACTGTTGGGGGAGGTTTAGCCAGATTTATATATAAATATATATCTTGTGTCATTGAGAATCAAGAACAAAGAGCCCAACAGAATGATTTAAAGTATTGTGAGTTTGGCCAGAAAGGAAACTCCAATAAAGCTGAGGACTGCAAGACAGAGCACAAACGGTCCTGATTGCTGAGAAAGAACAGAATAGAAAAGAACTTCATTCTTTGCAGTCTCAGTGTTGCAAAGAAGAAAGACTTTGTTTTGAGAAGAAAGCTCCAGATCACCACATTCCAGAATGGCTATGGCCTAGAAAATTTGCTCCTCAGAACTGCATTCAGAGTGCTCAGCAATCCAGACACTGGGCCCCTACAACCAAGACAGAGGGAAGTCTGGCTACTGCTCCTGCTGGCAGCAGACCTTGGCATCATTCATGTGGCACTGGTTTTAGGTGCATGCAGAATGGAAGAGTTGTTGTATTAGGAAGGCATCCACCCAGAGTTTACAAGGCCTGGGAGGTCAGGTAGTGTGCCCCTCAGAGGGGAAACTATGAAGTCAAAGGTGAGTGTGAAGCCAAAGGTACAGTGGAGACTCAAGAAGTTTGGAGAAGCCAGGAACATGAATTGTCTAAGGAGAACTGCAAGCGGGGAGCATAGCAGGCCCAAGAGAGAAGCTGTGGAACCTACAACCACCAGCAGTGTCACAGAGATAGAGCCACCCAAGCCCTTTGGAGCTCACATCTTGCCACAGGTTGCATCAGATGCTGCACAAGGAACTACAGGACTTAACCTTTGCCCTGCCAGACTTTGGACTTGCTTTGTTCCTATTGCTTTGTATCCTCCTGTATGTAACATTTGGAGTGGAAATATATATCTTGTGTCATTGAATGTTGGAAGTGTTTAACTTTCTTTTCATTTGCACAGGGGCTCAGGGCTAAAAGTCTGCTTTATATCTCAGAGGAGACATGGGACTCAGAGCTTTCAGCAACTTCAGCAACTCTTACAGATGGAGTAAAATTGCATTTTGTGTAAAGGAACGTACATGAGTCTTTGGGGGGCCAGGGGAAGAATGTTATGATTTGTGTCTAGATGTCCCCCAAAAGCCTCATGCACTTTTAGATGGGGTTTTTTGGGAGGTATCTAAATATAGAATTTGTGATTGATTTATGGTTGAATGCTAGGATTAAGGGTGCTGGGATTAAGGGTTGGTGATTACTGGATCATTCACTGATTGGATTGGCACTGCCCTAATCCCAGCAGTCTGGCTAACATGAAAGAGGCTTGTTTCCCCCTTTCTGCCCTTATTGCTTTTGTTGTCTTCTGCTGCCCCTTTGCCATGTGCCACCCTCCTTTTGAATCAGCCAACAATGGACTGAAACCTCTACAAACTGTGAACTAAATAAACCTTTCCTTCTTTAGTTTGGGTGTCGGGTATTTTGTTTCAGCAATGAAAGAAAAGTAACCAAAATACTTAACATGTTTTGCTATGCAAGTAAAATCTGAAAGCTGGCAGTTGTCGTATGATTTGTTTTAGAAAGATAGTCACAGAAACTAAGATACGTGGAATATTTTCTCAATTTCCCTTCAAGAAACTCTTTCCTTTCAGTTTTACCAAATTCACCAACACTTTTGTGACATCATGACCTGGTGCTGCTACTCCTTTGCAGGCATGTGCACGTCCCATATGTGTGCTGTCATCTGGTGCATGGCTGCTGGGGTGATGCTGGGGTGACTTGGTTCACATGCTGGTAGAGGGTGCTCTGTGTGATCACTGCGGCATGTGTGCCATAGTTTTGGGTTAATATTATCCCTTAGTTACTGCAGAATGATCAGGTCCACAATCTCCCAAATGAGAGGATGGTGAAGGCTAAATAAAAGAGGCAAATGGAATGATTTCAGGGCTCCAGGAGGAGCAAAATCTTCTCACAGAATTTGAGATTTTCTCAGGGCTAAAACCAAGATCTTTTCTGGGTGGCCCATTTTTATTAGTTATCATAATAAGGGAAGGTAATACTCAAGAAGAGCCAGAACCAGTGAAGGACTTCTCCAAGTAAGGCATTATGATAATTTAGGAGAGGCGTGTTAACTCCAGGAAGGTCTCCACCCAAGAGTGAGATGCCTGAGGCTACAGGTTTTATCTAGTTGAGTTTGGAACCAAGTGTCTTTGGCTGTGACCTTGTCTTATCTTTTGAGGCTCCACAGCTTCACCCGCCATTACAGTAGAGACTCAGTAGAGACCAGTGACTCACAGAGGTTCACTTACTATGAGTCCACTGCTAATCCCAAGACAAGGGCTTAGGCTTTAGGCAGACTCTCAAATAAACATAGAAAGCCAATTGATTAATTTAAATCCTGCTCGGAGCTGCTTGGTAGTGGACTCCATTACCACAGGTTTGCCACCACTGTTCCCAATACTGGGGTGAAAACAATAAGCGATGATTTCCTTTTGAAACACTACCATTTTGTTTTAATAAATCCATGTGTGGATTATAACACTGTCCAACAAGCACAGATTTCAACAGCTTTTGAATCAGACTTTATGACAATCCTGGTTGTTATTTTCACTCAATTTTTTCCCGAAAGTATCAAGTTAAGTTACATATATTCACAGTTTTTGTGTTGTCAATATTCAAGTGTTTATTTCTACATGTATGACCATGATATGAACAGATGTAAACAGTCACACATATGGTTTACTCCCACCCTGTCATTTACAAGTAAGGAAGCAGAAAAAGGGGAAAAGGTCGTGCAGCCGGTTACATGTGGGCAACACTGCGTAGGACAGGGGTGCACACCCTCATGCCTCCCATCACATCCCACACATCTTCCCACGCCTGTCTGCGGCAACAGTTGCTGGACCCGTGACTTGTCCTTGCAAACTGTTCCGGGTAAACCATGATCTTTGAAACTGGAGCTTTTGCTGAAACTTTCTGCTAGTGCTGGTCTAATTTTTGTCTCCTGAATTTCAGCCCCTCATCTTCATATTTATCATATTGCAATTTCCACTATAATACAAGTGATCTATATATTATATTTTAGCTCAGAGTCTACAAACATTTCACATAAATGAAGTGAGTTTTGTTATATCTATATTAGCCAACCACTCTTCTACTTCCAAAGAATAATTATTTCACTAGCAATTTTTTTTAAGTGACAACAGTAAAGTTCAGAATTCTGCCTTAGATACTTTATATATGAATTATGGTATATTTGAATAATTTTGTTCTTGAATTATTTTTGTGTTCTTGAATTATTTTAACAATGAATCTCTAAAATAAGTGGATATTCTAAAACCTATATTCTGTAAGTAAAAGGGATTTGCATAACTGAAATATTGATGATGTAAATACAGATCCATAGAGTATAACGATATAAAAATATCATTTTCAAAATGTCTTGTATAATTTCAGATATTTTCACATTATGTTAACACACACTAGCAAGAAAACCTCTAAAGTAACCAGAAAATGTGACAAAGAAAACAGAATCCACCAAAACAGGATATGAGGCCAATTTTTGCCATTCATCACACATGAGACTTTCTGTAAGGCTTTCTCCACAGTTAAGGGTAGAATTTCGATCTTGGTGGTTGCTTCTGTATACAGCTTGAGGGGTGAAAAGGAGGGTGTTGAAATAATTCAGAGTTCCTCATGGTTCCTTGCTATATTTCTGGTAGATTTTGTAAATAGATTGAAGTAAACTCCAAGAAGAAAAATTATACAGAAACATGATCTTTATTCTCATTCCAAATTTATAAGTCAGTTTCTCCATTTCTTGTGATAATTAATAACATTTAAAAAGAAGAAAGTGGCTATTGAAAGTTTCACGCTCCCATCACCCAGGGAGAAATGCCTGCTGACCCAGGCAACTGCTGCCCCCTGGTGACCCGAATGAATAGTGAAGTTTTAAATATTGAATACAGCTAAAAACCAAGAATCTTGCTTCTTAAAATTAGCAAGCCACTTAAAATTAATTTAAGTTTCTGTTAGACTGGATAGTTGTTTTGTGTTAGGGTAACTGTTGATCAGTGATGTAGGATTAGCTACAAAGCATAGTATATGATAATTCAGGTTAGGGTTTAGCTCAGCGGCAAAGTGCCTGCCTGGCAAGCGCAAAGTCGTGAGTTCGATTCCCGGTACCAGAAAAAAACTAAAATAAATAAATAAATAAATAAATAGATAATTCAGGTTTATTTGTGTACCTGTGCATACTGCACCATGTATGTCTTATATGCCATAATACTTTCGAATTATGCCAAAGAATGACTTTCTCAATGTGTTGTCAGGGTTTTTCTTGGATCCAATACCTTTTGTTTTTGCTTAGCTTAGGTAATTCTGCTGTAACTAGGTTTCCAAAAATTTAAGGAGCTCTGTACTCTATTTTCCACCCTATACCTTAGAACTGCTCTCTACCTGAGAAGTGTCAACAGCACAGATGAAGGAATTTTATCACCTTTCATTTCCTTTTTGGTTTTGCTTTTTTTTCTTAAAGTGAATTCTTGAGAGGCCACACAAAATTAGAAATTAAAGAGAGTTCACCAATCATACTCTCTAATTTGTTTTACAAATAGAGAAATGGATTTTTATCACATCATCTTAATTTTCCTCCTTGAGACAGAACAAAGGTACTCTCTACTTCTCATACTAGGGTTAGTGTTAGGTTTAACCCTAACTAACACCATTTTGTACTTCCTGTTCAGACTGCTACTGCTGGTTACTTTGTCTAACAATAGTCTTCTGATTGTGAATGTGCAGCTTATGTACTTAGTTTCATTTATTAAGTTTCTTAAAGTCCACAAATTTAACTCTTTGCTTTAAGAAAACTCTTTGCTTTAAGAAAACTTGGTTACTTTTCTCTTATTGCTGGGACAAAATACCTAATGCCCAGAATTAAGGAAGGAAAGGTTTATTTAGTTCACAGTTTGCGGTGGTTTCTGTGCATTATCAGCTGGCTCCAAGGCAAAAGTGGTACACGGTAGAGGGCAACAGTTCATGGCGGCAGAAAACAGCAAAAACAACAAGAGCGAAAAAGCGGGGAGCAGCAGCTCGCAAGCCTCTTTCCCTCCCTTATACTGCGTGCTGGCTGCCCGTCCCAGGGTGGGTGTAGCACCCATACCCATAATCCCAGCATTGGACCGTGAATCAGTCACAAATTCTAGAAGCCTGCACCTGTGACTGCATGAGGCTTTGGGGAGACATCTGAACACAAACCATAGCAATAAGCATCTTTCTAAAGACTTCCATGATTTACAGAAATTTTATTTCAGAGCAATTAATTTCTATACTTATTTTCTCAGAATTGAATTCTGCTTGAAAATGTTGTAAGTTGTATTTTTTATCTAAATCTATGGAAGACTGCTTGAAATCCACCTACACTGCCATTCACACTAGAGATACGTGGCTTATTGAATTACACCCTAAACAACAGAACGCTTCAGACTTCTCTAGAGCAGCACTAGTAATGTAATTCACCTTCACTCCATTATCTTTTGTTTCCTAGTGTTACATTCTTGTTTTTTTTTTTTTTTTTTTTTTTTTTTGTTTTTCTCCGGTACCGGGAACCGAACTCACGACCTTGCGCTTGCCAGGCAGGCGCTTTTGCCGCTGAGCTAAATCCCCAGCCCCCCTAGTGTTACATTCTTAAGAGACAGATTCTGGATGCCCCAGTTCAGTGGAGAGACTGTGAATTAATAGTGGGACCAGGGTACCTAGATTTAGCTCTAATCATTTGCTCTCTGGAAACCCTGTGTGTTAGTCATTCCCACCAAAGAAAGAATTAGTACAAATTGAGCACCACTCCCCTATACTAATTACTCACCGTCATATAAAATAGATGCCTCAGTGTAGTGACTTAAAAATATGCATTTACTACAGGATAGTTTCCGTGGGTCGGGGTCTAGCTGCACCTGCCCTGGCTCCATTAATCCACGGTCTCCTGCAAGGTGCTTAAAGTGTGGAGGAGTTTGGGCCTGGCTGGAGAAGGGTCTGCTTGCAGGTGGCGCAGCTGGCAGAATCTGCTTTCTCAAGTGCTGCTGCGCTGGGCATCTCCGCTCTTCCCTGATGATTGGCTGTTTGCTGCCCTTTGACTTATGTGACACCTCATGTTGTTACAGTATGTGAGCCAAAAGCCAAGGGAAGAAGTCAGCTAGCAAGGGTGGAGCTGTAATCTAAAGCAACCTAATCATGGAGATTATCATCATTTAACTTAATGATTTCTCATGGTATTTGGCAGATTTTGTTGGTTAAAAATAAGTCAGAGTTTCTGTTTACACTCAGGATGAGAAGAGGAGCAGGCGAGAATCATGGGAAGATGATGTCCCACACAGCCCCATGAGCACTGCTCGTCAACCTTAAAGGCATGAAGCTGAGGTGGGACCGTGCACCAGGCACTGCGCTAGATGCTTGAGGATTAAAGCAGAACAATGTGAAGGAAGGGGAGGAAGAGGAGAAGGAGAAGGAGCGGAGGAGTCCAGTTTCTTACTATTGTCCTGATAAAATTGGTAGTGCAGCATGTGAGATTTGGGAAGCTTTAAAATTATGTAGAAACAACTGACTAAGCTATATATTTCCTCTGCTTAACACCTTATAATTATTTCATACTGTTGTGCAATTAAAATAAAGTTTCTTACCATAGCTGAGCAGAGCTTGTTCTGTCTGGCTTTTCCTGTTTAGACTTTGATAGTCTCATCTTGTGCTTTAATTTTCCCCTATGCACTATTCACTTTGGTTTCTATTGTATCCTGGGACATATGTTTGTCTGGAAACATTGTAAAGAAGTTTAAAATATGATGTCATTGAATTACTACCGCTGAAACCTCAATCACCCAAAGGATGTCTAGCTTTAAACAATATAATTTCATATTATAACCTCTGTGATAAACTAATTGTCAAAATATCCTCTCTCATAATGAACTGAAGTGAAATATTTTATAAGACTGTTAGCTGTGCATTAGTTGATTGTTGAAAAAAGCCCTGAAAAGATAAGTCTTTTGATTTAAAGATGTAACTCTTACACAAGAGAGCCCTTGGGATAACGTGGAACAGCTGAAAGAGTCTGTGTAAGTTCTGCTTACACCTCCCTTTTCATTGCTCCATCTCATTTTTCTTATACCACATAATGTCTCCTACGTGGGAAACAAGAAATCTCAGTATCAGACTCTTCTCTTTAGGAATTTTTTTATAGCTCATCTCTGAGCACTTAATTGTGTAGTTGATCAGAATCCTGTGGGGTTTTTTTGTTAACAAATGCTTTTGAAGTCACAACCAGACTCAAAGTTACATATTCTAAGTCCATGATCTCTCTTGTGTAATGATTTTACACATTTTCCCCTAAGCATTTGTCTTCACCTCAGAGTTCAGTCCAATCAACAAGAAATTCTTACACTGTAACAGCTTATTTTCTTTTCACTTTACAGTCTGTAATTCTATGACCATGATCTATTTAAGCCTCTGGACTATTTGAGGCCTTTCCCTTACGCATTCATTCCATTTTTCCTGTTACTTTGATAGGAAGAATCTCACCCAAGAGTTGTGAATTCATAAAATAGAAAGTTCTCTCCCCTCCTCCTCCTCTCTTTCAATTTTCTTCCCTCTCCCCCCTTGTTAAGTTCCCCTCCCACATCTGTTATAGAGGTGATACTTTGTCACACCTATATTCAAGATAGAGTGCATAAACTTGGAACAGAACTGTAGGCTACAGCATAAATTTTTAAAGGAACGGCGAACTATACACGTACCTGTAGCCCTCCTCCCTTTCCCTGTAAGAGGCTATGTTGCCATGTTATAGGTGTCTCCCAGCACAGAAGGAGAAAGCGGAAAAGGAAAGGGAAGGAGAAGAAGGGCTTCATGATTAGCAGGAGGATATGGGCTTTCTTAGTGTGAATTCCATAGGCTGCAGTGTTTCCAGTGAAGTGAAAAGTGACTTAGAATTGGATTTGGCTTCCTGTTTTAGGTCTCCAAGGGGCTTGGACTCTGACTGATGTAATTTAAAAATGATCACTCGCTGGGGGATCCCAATTAAGACCAGAGGAACAAGGCATCCTGGCTGCCCAGGGTGCTGAGACTCAGTTCCCTGCTGATTTGCCCCGGCAGGCCATTCTGTTTTCATTTAGAGATTAATACATTACAATATAATACCCAAAGAAAACCAGAGGAAATGGTAATGCTATATTTGAGAACCATCTTACCATACAATGAATTGAAAGCAGACTGTTGTATAGGTGGATATGCAAAGAATCATATGAGATTACCTGAAGGAATAAGTTTGAAACCGGGCCAGAGGATCACAGAATTAAGGGTCTTTATTTTGCATAGATTTATGAAAAACCACCAAAGGAATTACATTTAGGATTAACAATCTGTGTTATATAGGTTTCCATTTTTACAGTTAGGATTTATTTACATTAGTCCATTCCATTTAAATGTGATTTGTTCACATATCCATTCAATTAATTCAATAAATGTTTATTATGTGGAATATTTGTGCTAGGTGCATAAATCGCAAGGAATTCATAGAGCCTAGGGGTTGTAAGTCTCTGAGCAGGCTGGCTCCTTGCCTCAGAGCCTCCATCCCATGGTAGGGCAGAGGAAAGTAGAGAAGAGGGGAAGGTTTAATGCCGTTTTGTAAGATACATCCGAGCATAATACACGAGTGTGGTCTTTTAAGTTTTTTTTCAGATATTATCCAGTTCTACATTTCTGTGTTAGGCCCAGAAACCTTCCTTTGCCCTCCAGACCCACTGAAATGGTTTGCTTAATGTTTGCTTCCTCAAGCTGAGTGCTGACTCCCAGGACGCCCCAGCAGAGCAGGAGGCAAGAGCAAGGCAGGGCTAACCCTTCTGCCCTGAAGGGCCGACCTGGGATGTTGGTGTCTTCCCCTAAACGTCCCCATGCTCTTGGGGACGTGCTCATGAGACTCTGAGGCTTGCTGTTCTTCTCTTAGCTGCTGTCACCCGTCTGTGAGTGCTGGTGTGGGAAGCTGTGCTGCTGCCGCCTCCCGGGTCTGCCGTGTTCCCCAGGCTGCCGGCCCCGCCCAGGCTGTCAAGAACAGTCCCACTACAGACGCGTGGTCCTAGAGTTCCTCTATTTTGGACTTTGAAGCCCTGATTATTTCCGTGTGCGTTCAGTTACCTTATTGTTTTGTTAATTTGTTTCCTGCTATATCCTGAAAAGACTTCAGATATGTATCTAATTTTACGTATATATATATTTTTGTTTTAAAGTATAAAACTATCTTCATTTAATTATCTACACATCTGTCTCATGAAAATAATATTCCGTTCTTAAATGAATGGATATTTTCTCACTTTTTATATACAGTACATTATAATCATCATCTGTATAAACAAAGAAAAATAGACATCAAAATGAGGTGGATAAAAATGTTCCCCAAACAGTAATTTATTCTTTGTCCTCTTTGCTATTTCTTGTTCTTGATTGATTTTCTTTTCCACTCTTCAAAATAGAAATGAAATAATGCTTCTTTTATTTCATGTATTAGTATTACTATGTTCTTCTCAGACTTTAATGGGGCATGTGTAGTTTCATAGTCTGACAAATTTGGCAAGATTTCTTAAAGAAACAAAAATAATACTGCTTGACCAACAGGTGTTTTGTTATTCTCACAGGCTCCATTCAGGGGTTGAGTTGAAAGTTCAAATGGAGGTTAGCAAACCTATTTCAGTTTGAAAAACAGTTTTGGTAAGATGCTGAACTAATATTTCTGACAATGGAGGATAAGTCATGGTAGATGAAATAATTTTAATTATCATGTATTACCAATACTTAATACATTATTCATATTTGTGGTATGGAATTTTTTGTACTTACTATATCCGTATATTTTTTTGAAACCCTGTATCATTTTTTTGTTTTTGCTTTGTTTTGTCTAAGTTGTTGTTATTTTATTATTTTTAAAAATTCTCTTTAAAATTAAAAAAAAGTACCAGACAGATATGGGATATTTTTATATATTTATAAATAGATTAGGGTCTATACTCATCAGAAGTAGAATATATTCTAGTTTTCTCTATTCTATAAAAATTTAGAACTTTTAAGTAGGATTTATCTTAGTGCCAACACTGTAAATCCTCAGAGGTATTTAATAGAGGGTTCTTAAACTGGAGCCTTTGGCCCCTGAGATGCAAGCTTATGTAGATTATGTAGGTTCTGGAGTAAAATACAGGGATTTCACAAAGCCCAGAATATTATATACAAAATTTTATATTTGTTAATATGTTTTTATTTTTTAGGGAAGGAGGTTCAAACCTCTATAAAATTTTAAAAGAGGTTAAGAACCCAGAGTATAATTTTTATTAAAAATGATAGATTTTATTGTTGTGTTCAATCACCAGGAGCCTGACATATGGGCTCTCCTTTCAACAGTTCTCCAAGCATGCGGTTAGGTGTGTGACCAGTTTGTCAATAAGATAAGGGCCAAGGCTATTCGCTGTGTCTGAGAAGAAGCCACCAGCACTGTCCACTTACCAGGTCATCAGACTAGATACATAGAGGCATTCCAGGTGGCAGCTGCTCCATCAGCCTGGGTGATGAGGAAGCAATAAATAAACTTTGAAAAAATTTCTATGTGTTGCCTGTAAAAGTACCTAATTGAAAAGCAAGGTGCTCAATTTCTCAGTATTTTCTACAGTAGGATAAACTGACGTCCCTGTGTCTGGGATCAACAGTAAATCAATTAACGTTTCATTCTCTGCTTTCTGTGCTGTCCCACCCGCCCATACCTAACATGTCATTATCTACAGTGACATCAGCACCAGAATTTCCCTCTTCCAAATCTAGTTATGGATCTATTTTTCTCATGTGAATTCAACACTTCCGCTTCCAGCATAGAAGATATAGAAAGGGACCAAGATTTCCTCCTCTTTCCTAAAGCAAAGCGAAAGAATTACAGACAAATATATGGTGCAATAGAAAATATGGTGATTCTTTAATTCTTTTAATTCTTACAGTAAAAGGTGCACTGTGGTTAATCCTTCCAAAAGACTTTCCTGACCTTGAAACACACTTATCCCTTCATTCTTGCCACTTTCTGACCCAGTTCTCTGCATCCTAATTCCAAGTGCCTTTGATTGAGCCGTCATTGCTGCCTTGATATCCTAAATCAATTTAAATGCTTACCTTTCTCAGTCATTTTGACTTTGGGGAGGAGCCGGAGGTTTCACAGTGCCAGACCCAGTAACTACGGTAGCTGAGAAGACCATCGTGTTTTTATGAACTGTTTTTCTCTCGGATGGTGTCCGGCAGCAGCAGTCACTGTATTTCTGGTAATACCTTGTAAAGATACTCCGAAAAGAAGACTTGCAGAACTGCTTCAGAAAATGGCAAGAATGATGGAATAAGGGTGTTCAAGTTGAGGGGGAGTATTTCTGAAGGACATTAATGGTAATGTGTCTTGTACTGTGAGAAAATTTTTAAAAATTAAATATGCACAACATATTTTGATCACACTTTATACATCGGACAAAGGACAAGAGTCCCTGAGAGAAAGAAAGCAACCAAAGTGAGCCCTACCTGATGAAAATCCTTCAACTTATTTATCAATCTATGAATGACCTCCACTCCAGAAAAAAATGTAATTTGGACTTGTTCATAACTGCTTTGGACTTCCTAGCACCCCCTCCACACCACCACTGCTTGTCCTCTTGCTCCTGGACATTCTGGGCTCGGATTGAGCACCGTACTACTCTACACTACTGCACTGTACAGTGAGCACACAGTAGCACAACTGTGACAATGCCCAGCAGACAGCTGAGCTGTTTTTGTGAGTTGTTCTCATCTATTAATGTTCATAATGTGAGGTCCCTTCATATCTGTAAAAGTTCGCAAATTGAATGGTCATAAATTGGGGACTTGCTGTACTAATATTTAAGGTTTCAGATTAGTGTAGCCCACAAAATAGGAAGTTCACCCCCAGAAGCACCTTTTTTCTCTTCAATACTGAAGGTATTTTCATTGATTGGCTATCCTCATCAGCAAAAACTAGAAGGTGATTTAAACATTTGTGGGTTTAATACTAACATAGCTGAAATAATCTATTTTGCAGCCAAACAATTTATAGTTTGTGAAACTACAGGGAAAATTACATTTAAATGATAATTAAGCTTCTGATTATAAATAACATTTATGCCTTCTAACTTGCAATTTCCACATGCTTTGGCTTGTAAATTCCAATTTATTTCTCACTGAGCACAACATTTGAAAACTCAGATTTCATCCTCATATTAAAGTATGATACCTTTGCTGTAAAAATAAGAAAAACGGGAAATTACTTCATTGAAATTAAGAATTTTATCACCTTGAGATTCTATTAGAAAATGATAGGTTTCTGCAGATACATAGACGAGAGAATTCTTAGTTGGATTTATAATTAGAAAATCCTTACTGTAGAAAATATGCTATTCTTTGAATGTGTAAAGTTGTTCCCCAATATGAACATTACATATACAGGAAGTTTTTAAAGAACATAAAATGATGTGGAAGTCTTTGAGGGTTATTTTGAAATAGGTTAGTCTCCACAGTGGGACAGAAAGTAGGAGTAACTGGGAAGCACACTACTGGATTCCACTCCTCGGTCTATTGCCCCCTGTCTCTAAGGTTTTGAGCAAGGTAAACAATTTTGCCATGCTTTTGTTTCCCCATTATTAAAATGAAAGTTTTGAAAGTTTCTAAAACTACAAAAGTCTCTACTGTTATGAAACAATTAAAGTAGCTTTGCAAAAATAAAATATTGTTGTCATCAATATCAAAATGTTTTATAGCTTTCAAATAATTCTCATGTCACAGTGACACATGAAGAAAAAATGAAAAATGTGTAGTTTTCATTTGAAGTCATTTCTTATGAGATTTTTTTCTAGATGTTTCTAGAGCTAACTAATATGAGATATCATAATATATGAAAATCCTTAGAAGGATGAATTTAGCTTTAAACATTTGGGCTTTTGTTAAAAACACATTCATTCCAAGACAATAAGAACCAGTTGGAAACAGATCTAGACCTTCGACAGCATTTTCAGTTTTCCTTTTCTGCAGAATGCAGGGAGATATACCCACGTTTACACATTTCAGTCAGGCTGTGCTTCACATGGGTGCTGAGAGGGGGTGAGGATTTATTTCTCTTTCCCTCTGGAAACCCTTGTGAAAAGAAACAGGGATCTTATCTTGATGTAGTTAAATTATCAAAACATATCACCATGTAAATATATCGCTGAAGTCCCTTCCAGGACTTTGAAACAGACGCACGCACATTAGACAGCACAGCATAAGCTTCGCTAATGTTACAGTTTTGTACGTTTTTGGTAGGTGATTTTTGTAAAAAACAGTATGATAACTCCAGGTGCAAAATCTAGATTAACAGAAACTATCCAGAGTGTAGAATTGTGAAAATCAAGACTAAGACAATTTTATAAGGAAAAGGGCAAAGAATACCTTCTCACGAGATCTCACCCTTCCTCGCATTTTCTTAGCCTTGTAGCTATACCGATACCCCTAACTAACTAGCCTGGTGGAAGCTGTTTCTAGAACAGACCATTGCAGACCGGGAGGCCCTCAGCTCCGGAGGAACAATGAACCTTACGCAAACACCCGTGACTGTGAATCGGGACAGGTGGGCTGATCCCAAATAGTCAGCGTCCAGCTTGCTCTCTGGCACCCACCCACCCCAGGAAGAAGCCCTTGCTCTCCAAGGGGCTGTTTTTGCAATTCCCAGCCAGCGTCTTTCTCTGGTCTTCATCTCAGATAAAGTCTCCTTTTTATTTCTTACAAATTCAATTTGCATTTCACAGCACCAGGAATAATACTCATCCCTGGGATACTAAGCAATACAGTATATGATTATTAGTTTAATTAGTTTATTCTATTTATTCTACTTCATCTCAAATGATTTATTTTTATAAAGGAAACAATGGTATGTTTATTCCTCAATTTAAAAATTCTGATACATCAGTACAAAAAGAATGTGTAGTTCTTGACTGCTAGAGCAGACACTTTTTTCAGAGTTTAATAACCATTTCTACCCTGGGATTTATAGTATAGAAGATCTTTCTTGATCTTTTATTGCACATATGTCTTAATACTAAAGCATGAATGTCAGCTGTACGTTTCTATGTTTAACCTTTGGATCACAGGGTAGGTAATTATTTTTTGGATGTTTTACAAAAGAATTTAATTATTTTATTTAAGATGTTTTGACTGCTGTTGTTTGGAGACCTTGATTTTGGAGAAGTGTTTAAGAATTTTTCAAAAATAAAAACAATTGTATTTGTTCTCAAATAATATCTAAAACCATAGCTTATCAAAAGTTTTGCCTCCTTGAGAACCTCATAAAGGTATTATTAATAAAATGAAAAAGCAATTTTATTAATCACTTTCTTATCACTTGGATCAAATACTTAACACCTGAAATTTAAGGATAGATAGGTTTAGTTTGGCTCACAGCTTAAGCAGATTCAGTCCATAGTTAGCCACTTCCGAGGCAGAAATAGTGTGGCAGAACAGCATAGCCAAGGAAAGAGCTTCATGCCATCCTGGCCAGGAAACCTACAGAAATGAAGGTCAGGAATACACCTTTCCCAGTCATGGGTCTTCCTACCAGGCCCTAAGCACACTCTTCAATGGAGTAATTCATTGATGGATATAGCACCCCCATCATCTCGTAAGCTTCCCAAAGCTTCACCTCCGAAGATGAGACTTCGGGACATAATAGATCTAAAACATAACAATGATTAACCTGTAGTAATTACTTTAACCCACTTATGTGTATTATTTGTAATTATTCCTTCCTTTCTTCCTTTCATTCCATGTCTCTCTCTTTGTGTGTGTGTGTGTGTGTATGTGTGTGTGTGTAGAAAATATCTTCTTTCAAGCAGATATTGCCATCAGTGGGCTTTGTAATTTATCCATTGCTTGCTCTGAAAGACACCTAATTACATATAGAAAGATTAGGCTGCCATGGTTCATTATGAATGAATATTCCAAATTTCTGGAGACAATGGTTTAAATCAATGTATTTTAAACAATCACTCACACTAAAAGATTATGAATCTGTTTTATACCAGAAATCTTTTATTATCCAAGATTTTTCAACCACACTTTGAGATGAGAAGTATCTGATCTTTATATAACTTTACTTGGGCTCCTGTTCGTGAAAATAACTAACACATCTGACATTTATTTCTGACAAATGAAGATTCTTTAAATAGTGCTCAATACATAGGGAAAGGAAAAGTATCAAAGATCTAGTGGGCAGATTGTTTGGTTTATTTCTGGGATAAATCTTGGGACAGTTTTTTTCAACAGAGTCTCCCGGGAATGAGGAAGGAGCCTCTAACCCTTCCAACGAGGATGTCAAAGTGTTCAGCAAACGACTTGCATGCATAAGATCTCTCAAAGCTTCCCTAATTATAAAGGGAGTTCAGCAAAATGTGAAGGGGCAGTAAGCTGACTATGGTGCTCCTGGGAGTAACTTTGGATTCACTCATCACTCACCCAAGACATTTCAAGAATTACGTGTTGTCTTATTTGACCAATTTTTGAAACCTAAAATGTTGAAGAGTATTAGGTAATTTCATACATTATGTGAACTGTGCATAGCAATTCATTCTGTAAGAAAAAACTTTCTCAAAAACAACACCTTTAGTATATATATATGCCAAGGAGATTGCTGCCACTGGTAGTGGTAGTGAGAGCTGAAGACAGAAAAGCTGGCCCACTGAACGAACATTTTATTTCCTGTATCACCAAGAGACAGATACTTTGGTTTCTCATGAGATTTGCTTTGCAAACATCTCTGCTCTGGGAATGGGATTGGAATTCACACACCAAGTATAACACAGAATGTCTTGGAGAGCATTATAGTTATTTTAAATGCATGACTGAAGTCATGCTTTGGGAATTCTAAAATGTGAGGCTGTAACTCTGCATAAATAGTGTCCATTCCTTGTATCCAGTTTTGGTTTCCCCAAATTTAAAAATAGCAGTTGTATCTTGGAGACTATAGGTTAATCATCAACATTTACTAAAATGAATGAGGTTTGATATAAGAAATGTTTAATTTGAGCAAATTAGATGAGACTAGCTCATGTTTTTCTAAAACATGTAGAAAATGTTTCATATTTTCTCTTAGTTTCTCACCACCTAATCCCAAAATATAGAAGAGTGAAAAGAAAGGAATTAGGTATTTAATAGAAGTTCTTGAAATGATAAGATTTTTGGTAGGATTCAGTATCCGTTCCTTTTTTTTTTTCCTGGTACCGGGAATCAAAATCATGACCTTGCGCTTGCCAGGCAGGCACTGTGCCACTGAGCTAAACCCTCAGCCCCACTATCCATTCTTTTAAAAATAGCAAGCTCACATATGTTTGTGGTAGAGAATTTGCAAAATAAAGAATTGCCCCCAAATCCCATTTTTACCCCTTATTGGAGAAAACCCTTGCTAATCTTGATATGGAACTCCATATTCATGTGTGAAGGCATATGAAAATTTTAGTGTTTTACAGACATTTGCACATGCATCTGAGAATATTGTTTTTATAAAAATTATATTAAGTTTGTGATGATATTTTTAAATTAAATCTAAAACAGTAGATATCTTTGTTTTTTTGGTTCATTGATTTATCTCAGTATGGGTGACAAAGTAGATTATCAATAATTATTTGTTGAACTTATTAGAACAGTATGACTTATAGTTACAGAAATATTATTTGAAAATATGCCCAATTCACAAATGCTTCTGTTAGTAAGCAATTCAGTTAACGAACAGAAGTCTTTTGCAAAATTTTGCTTTCATCCGCAAACTCCACGTCAAGTGACAAACATGACCACAGCCATCATCCCCAGGATCATGAAATAAATTAACTTATGAGCAGAGTACCATCGTATCCTACTTTAGAGCCTTACAATTGTCTATTGAGTAGCATATTGTAATTCAGTCATGTAACAAGAATGTTATATCTAGGAATTTAGTTTATTTCAAATTTTTATGCAAAAAATTACAAGAACATCTATTGTGTGTAATGTTTTTTTTTTTGAGAAAAAAGGCAAAAGTAAAAAAGGCCTTTACTGCTGGCATAGGAGGCTGTAGAACACAAGGACCCCCTGCAGGGGAGGCAGAGAGACAAAAAATATATTGGGCAGGGTTGAGGGTGGAGATTACAGGTGCTGGCAAAAGTATCCCAAGGAAGCTGATCGGGGAAGGTTTGGCAGAGTGCGAAAAGGAAACAGGAAGTTGGGGGAAGCATGAGGCGGGCGTTAGTTTTGGAGTAACACCCGGTTTTGGGTCCCACGCTGTGTTGGATCACTGCCACGATGACCTGGCAGATATTTCCACGTGGGCTGAGACCCATCATTGTGCACGGCCCAGTTCTGACTACTTGAAACAAATTTATATACCAAAGTTATTTGAAATTCCTTAATTTAGCAATAATTTCATTAAAATTTAATTTATATGTTTTTTAAGTAGCATTATCTATTTCCTTTGGTGGACCTTCTCTCTGATATTTTTATTCAGGGGAGGTTGGAAGTGAATGAATGGTTCTGGGAAAGAATCATAGCCACTCAAGTCATGAGGTGGGAAATAAATATCTTTTCTGCACTATTGAGTAAATAACTATCTTGGTTTCTTGATTCAAACAAAGGCTATGGCTGCGGGAACTGTTGGCAGTGCTGTGGCATACAGAGGCCCTGGTTATGGTAAATAGGCAGTGTGAAACACAAGGGCAGACAGAAAGAACTTGGATTTTTATTTGGTAACCCAGCTCCCACTTGAAACTTGACCTAAACTTTTCAGATTTCTGAGTAAAAAAAATCTTTCCCTTCTTCCAGTATGGGGTGAAGACCCTGATGTGTTGCACACCCCTTATTGTATGTAAAGGAAAGGTTTTCTTAAACTCTACCCAGTATTAGCTATCATAAATTTCCTGCCTTCATTGAAACCACATTATAAGGTATCTCATGATGATTTGTGTTTCTTGAATTTCTGATGAAGCTGGACATTTTACACATGATCATCAGATCTATTTACTTCTGTCCTGGTACTAGTTCCTTGTGAGAGATTTCAATCTCCTGAGCTCCATAAGATACATCAAAATCCTTCTGTTTGTTTATTTTTATGTACTCTTTTATTTTAGAAGAATTTTAGATTTCCAGCTAAAGCTATTGTCCTTACATATTTTCCACTTTCCTTCCAAAAGCAGCAGCATAACATATAATCATGATACATTTGTCATAACTGAAAACTAAACATTGAGGTGATAAATACTATCAGCAAAACTGTAGTCTCTGGGAGCTGGGGATTTAGCTCAGCAGCACAGCGTCTGCCTGGCAAGCGCAAGGTTGTGAGTTTGATTCCTGGTACCGGGAGAAAAGACAAAAAAAAAAAAAAAAAAAAAAAAAAAAAAAAAAACCTGCAGTCTCTGAGTGTCAATAGCTTTTTCAGTAATAAATTTTCTGTTCCAGGGTCCAGTCCAAGTTACATTTAGATGATTTTTGCTCTTTAGTACCTCTTTTTTGAAGACAGTCAAACTCTTCCAATTGAATTTTTACTTCCCTAACTAAATCATGATGGCAGAAAGAACAAAGCACATAGATAAATTTGTAGAAGTCCCTAGCATGGTAACATTTTCTTATTTCTGCTGCTAACGTGTATGCTAGTGCTCGCGCGTGTCCAGAATGATGCTGGGGAGGGCGGCTGTGGGTCTGGGCAGTCAGTGGGCTCATCTGCGTTACGAGGACAAAATGAGGAAGACGCTTCTTCAAAGCTAGGGTCACGCGGGAACACGGACTGACCTTCTCATCCTACAAAGTGTGCTTTCTGCATGACCCTGAGCATGTGCCCTAACCATTCTCTTCAGGTTTCTTCCTGTAAATTCTGACTTTATGAAACAACAGAAATGACACACGCTTACCAGGAACAAAGGACACTTCTTTCCTCCCCTCCGCCAAACTGCTTTTCCCCTTTCCCGGTAAAGAATATCAATTTCCACCCCACTGGGAGCCAAACCTAAAATATGGGCGTCATTCCTCGTTTCTTCTTTCCACATCCTCTGCACTCCATCCACCCATACCCTGCATTTAACCCATGTGCGTCACCTTTCTTGAGAGACTTCCCACTCTGCACCTTCAGCTTACCGCCATCTCTCTGTTTCCCTGTTGTAGTCCTAGTCCAAGTCATCATTACCTTTTATGTGGGTTCCTTAATTACCAGAATCTTGGAGTCTACTTTTATTCATATAATCTGGGGCCATGTTGTAGCTGTAATATTTTAAAAATGTACATCGGATCTTGGTTTCACTTTCTTGCTTAAAAATCTCTGATAATTTCTCAATTAAGTTAGATAAAATTTTAATTTCTTTTCTGTTAAACACTACTTGTGACAAGATCTATGTCAAATTTGAAAGGAATAAAGGAAAAGAAAATAGAATCTTTTACTGATGTGTAAAAGAAGACCTGTTTACTGGATTTTTCATGGCAACTCTGAAATTATCTTAATTGCTACCTTATGGCTAGTTTATGGGCTTCTCTTCTGTGGAGATAGTCACATTTTCCAAGGTTGTATCAGTTGCAGACAAACAAGAAATTGCAAAGTGATTCAGTTCCAGAACCCACTGTGTGTTACACCAGGATTAGGGAGGTGTGTATGCATCAGGAAAAACAGCATGCTTTTAAGACTGTGGGTTTTGATCAGTTTGGGCAGCTGAGGTAGTTCCAACGTTCCAAAAGAACAGTAGAACACAGTAATCTATGTTAACATTTGTTGTAGGTGGAAGTAGTAGAGAAATAGAGGATTGTAGTGTTTCACCAATCATACATTTTTGGTATTAATCTTTTCTGGGTAATGCTGTTTAATACATAAAAACAAATTCTACTTCCCACTATTTAAATATTTATTTGTATCTTTTGAGGTCTTGAAGTAGGATTTAATGCTGGTTTGCCTGCTGCTGTGTTGTGGGGTGTCCTGGAAGCATAAATTTCCAGGCAGAGATAGCTTGGGCAGTAGCTCTGGGATGAGGATGGTGTGGTCTAAGCTCATAAAGGGAGCTGTGAGCCCACATGCAGGCAGCGAGAGTGAAAGGGAGGTAGAGCAGGTGTTCTGTGAGTGAGTGAGAACCTGTGAGGGGAGGAGAGATGGGCCAGATACGGCCTAGGGACCGGGCTGGGAAATGAGGAGGACAGGTGTGCGGAACTAGCGGAAAGTTACTGTCCAGCAGAGACTCTATGCTGTACCCACTCTTCAGTTTTGCATAAGGCTACACTTGTTCTTACTCCTATGAAATTTTCTATAAAGTTCATCTGGCCTCTAAATTCACAGCCTTGTACTAATGATGAAAAAATCCCAAATCAAAACATTAGAGGATTCTACATAGTAGCTGCAATGGTTAATCTTGACAGTCAACTTGATTGGCTTGAGAAAAGGCTAGCAGATTATTAAAGCACTCTTCTAAAAGTGTTTGAATTAGTCATAAAGAGGAGACCTTGAGAACTGTATCTGGCTCCTGGCCTTTTCATCTCTGGGTCTATTCCCCTATACTCTTTCCCAGCCACCATGATTTGAGCAGCTTCCTTTGCCTGGCCCATCCACTATGTGGTTTGTAAAGTGGAGGCAGCCAACCATGGACTGAAACCTCTGAAGCCATGGATCAAATAAACCTCTCCTTTAGATTGTAAGTGTCAATATTTTGTCTCCTCTAATATACTGTATGGCAGATATTACTTGACACTTTCAAGTTCACCAAAAGGGAGAAAAGTCTGAGAAACTGTCAGAGCCAAAAGGCAGAGGCAAGTAAAAGTAGCGGCTTCCTAGGTGAAATTCTGGAACAGGAAAAGGATATAATGGAAAACCTAAGGAAATTTGAATAGACTTTAGGAAATAATGTATCAGTATTTGTTCACTAATTCCAGTGAATACATCATAATCATTCAGGATGTTTAGCAATATGGAAAACTGAATGTAAGTTATGTAAACACTTTGTAATATTTTGCAATTTCTGTAGATCTAAAATTGTTCTAGAATAAAATGATTATTTAATACATTCTTGTATCTCATAGAATGTATTTTGAGAGTTTCTAATTGTTAAAGTCTACATCTCTAAATTATTCATGTTTAAATTTGAACTTAAGAGAGTGCATAAGATTCTATTTAGGATTCCATCACTGACTTTTTCCTTTGTACAAATTACTTCTTGGCTATGCATTGTGAATTTATTAAACTGAAGTAAAAATTCTTAGACTGTCCATTCTAGCCATACTAAATTGTTTTTATTTCTCTTGTTGTGCTGGACTACTTGGGCTTTTATGTGCTTTGGCTCATTTCTCTGTTAGATGTACTTTTACATTCCCTGGGGAGCAATAATTCCTACTCCTCCTCCAGAACACACTTCTAGGCATGTCTCCTCCAGGAAGCCAGTGTTTATTTCCTCAGATCAGGAAGGTTCCATCTCTTCTCCCCTTACCTCGTTCTTTCACAGCACCAGTTATGCTACACTGAGGGGAAGGGCCGGCTGTCTGTAAGCTCCTTCAGGGAAAGGACCTGTGTCTTACTCAGTGTTATGTTCCCAATGGCAATCACAATTCCCACGGTGATACCAACACACTCTAAATTAGTTTTGTTGAATGAATAACTTAAGTGTTGGTAATTCCTTTAGGACACTTTGAATCACAAGTACTATACATATACACACACAAGAATAACTCCTGAAAACTCATCTCTGTTTAATGTGATGAGGTGTTGTGATGAGATTTTGATTAGAGCAAAAGCAGAGGTTCATCAGTGTGTCAGTTGATAGTATAATATCCCAGTGGATTTTGGTCTTTTTTTCTGAATAAAATAAGCAGATATAACTGGAGAATAAACCCGCTCCTTCCACTCTTGTAGATGGAAATTGAGGACAAGAGTACTTGACAAAGAAGTTTATCGAAGAGTTGGTGCAACAGTTATCTCCAAACTTTGTTCTCCCTAAGGGTCCCAGTCTTGAGAAGCACAGTTGTTGCTCTATTAACAGTGTGACTCACTGCTTAGGAGTAGGCTCAGGCACCTCCCAAATTACAGGTAGCCAGGAGGCAGTCAGGAAACTCTTATACGCTACTTATGAAATCAAGCTGTGCTATCTTTCAATTTGTCTGTGCCCTGTGGAGGTGTTTCCATTACCCAGTCAGTCTGCCTTTAGCTTGACACTATTCACAGAAGCCGAAGGGCCTTGTGGGATTTAGAGTACCATCAGGACTCTGCCCTGACCCACGCAGTATTCCCTTGAGAAAGGAGGCTGTTGTTTCTCACCCATTGCATTGCTGAGCTCCCTGTCAGCCCCAGTTCCTGGGTATGAAATGCATAGAATGAAGCAGGCTGGGAACACTCTGCGGGCAGGATGGGAGGGCGGGGAGTGTGATTGGATGTTTTCTTAGTTTATTTTGTGTTTCTGAACCAAAATACCTGAGGCTTGATAGTTTACGTGGAAAAATGGGTTTATTCAGCTAGTTCTGGAGGCTAGCAATCAGAAATTGAGCCTCTGGTTCTGCCATTACTTGGCACGTGGCACCACAGGCAGATGGGTCTGTGAGAAGGAAAGTGGGGCGGGGAGTGGGGGGGATTTCACTTGTGAGTTAAGAAGCTAGAACGGAGCTGTGGTCCAGGTTCGCCTTTCTGAACATCCCGCTTTGGGGGACGAATCCATTCTTTCAGTATCTAACCCACTCAGCATCAGTGCTTGAAGGGAGCAGTTTTGATCTGGCCACCTGCGTGAGGTCCCACCAGCTGTACACTGGATGCTAAGCTTGAACTTGCATAGGCAAGAGCAAACATCCAAACCATAACACAAATCACAGACACAGAAAACTGTTTAAGAATAGTGTGGGGAGTCTTGGAGAAGAGCTGAAAAAGTTACTTCGGAGAGTGCACAAAGCACTTAGGAAGCAACACGGTTTAGATTCCTGTGGTTTCTGCTAACTCTAAAACGTGTCATATTTTGTTCAGAGCCTCGCTGCATCTGGAAGCCTTTGTGAAGCCAGCATCACCTACTCAGTGTGCACAGGCGTGGCAGGACAGTGGCCGCGTGAGAGAGGGAGCAGGAAGGAAAAGGGTTTGCAGTCACGCCCGGGAAGGCAACTGGAAGGAGGTGAGAAGTGGTGTCCAGCTTTGATCCATAGTAGAGCCATCAAGTTCAAGTGTGGATTAATCAGTGTTAACCTTCTACTACTTACTAATCTATTCATAGAAAAAGAAACTGAGGTCCAGATAAGCACACTAAAGGAAATTAAAGTACTCCAGGTCACCTGTACTTCTCAGGACTTCCTTGGGCATTCTTACATTAGCTCTGACTCTGCAGCAAGCACATTTGCCTATCAACTTATTACTTATTTTTTAGAGCACTAACTTGTCCAAATTGGTAGTGAACTGAGACTTCATTTACTATATTTCTATTCTAAAGAAGTGGTCAAGTGATGATGATGAAAATCCATCCTTTAACACTGATCTTCAGGGGAGAGAACCTGCGGGCAGCAAGTAGTTTTTCAGTGTTTAACTTCCAGTTGGTACTGCTCGGTGGTGGAGCTTAGCAACTGGGATCATGAAAGCACAGGGAAGGGCAGACTTAGAGGTCATTTTTGAGCTTCCAGCGGAGACAGCCTTCCTGGTGATACTTTTTCAGTTTTGTTGTTCATCTATGGCTTCTCTTCAAAGTAGCCTCTCCCATCACACTGAAAAATTCTTTTTCTCCTTCTCTTCTCTAAGGAAGAGGTCTTGAAAATGTATGTGCTGCCACTGCCACCCATCCCCTGCTCACCAGCAGTACTCCTATTTCACCCAGGTCATTCTGAGACACAGCTGTCTCTAAGGTCACGTGTGACCTCCTGACAGTCAGAGCTGGACAGTGTTTGCAGGAATTTACTGTGTTTGAATTTTCTACTCTATGTGACATCAAGAGCTCTTTGTATGTACTGATGCTTTCCTCTTGCTTTTACTTCCTTGATCCTCCTCTCTGTCTGGTCACTCTTTCACAGTTGCCCTCTTTCCTCTTAAGCTAAAATGTTCTTACACTTTTCCTGGGTAGCCTCTTTACTTCTACTGTTGGTTATTTTCAGAAGCCTCTCAGACACATGACCTAGGAAAACCATCCTCTTGAAATGTCCCTGGGAATTTCTGACTGCTTTTCAGATTTCTGCACTTTAATATTACACAGGTCCTCCATGTAACTGGCTCTTCACAGAATTCATCATCCTTCCACACTATCCACAAAATAATCATCTTCTTTAATCCCAGTATCATTTGATGAGGTTGCTACTCAACCAGTTCCCCCATCGAGAAAGATACACAAGGTCAGTTGTTCCCTGTCACCTTCAGCATCCAGTCTGTTAGCAGTTCAGGTTGGCTTTACTGCTACATCTTTTCTCTGTACTTAGAAGATGTACAGCTAATGTAGAATTATTGCAACTTATTTGATTCAGATACATAAGGCATAATGAGAGAAAATTATCCTTCAGTTACCCCTGTGCATAAATCCAAACCTATGCTCTAAAACTGTCTTGTCCGCCCTTTGGGTCAAGACTATGCACACCCAAGGCATCATCTGCTCTGGGGAAGTTAGGTACAAAGAAGTAGAAACACACAACCCCTGATGTGGGCTCTGAAGGGTTCTGCGTCTAAAATACCCGCAGTGTGAAGGGTAGCCACAGGCTTCAGGCAGCACTGTCACACTGACCAAGGGAAAGGGGGCAGCTGTAGTCCCCAGGAGAGGGAGTGTGGCTAAAGGAGGCCAAGATGAATTGGAGGGCCCAGGACAGAGGACCTACCACTACTGGTTCCTTTCTGTAGTGCCAGGTTTCATTTGTGCTAATTTAGAAATTAAATAATTCTTTTTTTTTTTTTTTTTTTTTTTTTTTTTTTAAGCTGGGTCCTACCCATCCACAGAAGAAACAACTGGTAAATAACATACCGACTCTGTTTTCAAAGAGGTGTCATTCACATAGGACTGCTCACAGTTTCATGCATGTCTTCTGTAGGACGGTTAGTCAAGCAGTAATTGATACATTCACATGGATAATTCAGTGGTGACAGCACTTCTGTAACTATTTTTATAAGAATTATGAATATACCAGTAATGCCAAATTAAGTTTTGTGATTACAGGATTTTACAGTTTAAAGTAAATCTATAGTCTGCTGTTACTGCCACATAAATTTCATTTTGAAATAATTGAACTGGACTTCAACTCAGACTCATGAGGTGCATTACTGAGAGTGCACTGCCCTCTAGTGGTAATAACACAGCTTTCTTTGTTTTGCTGTTTACTATTTAGAGGTTCTTTGCAGGGGGTTGGGGGACAGTTACCCCAAGGTTCCCTAGGAAGGAAAAATCTTTGGATCTTTGTTGATGAGTTTTCTGCCTTTGTGATTTCTCTCATTCACATTTGGTTTTCTGTGGAGGACCACGTGGGAGACTGTCCTTGAAGGAGGAGCAATTGTCTCCATTTTGACTGAGCCTAACTGTATTTCCGTGTATTGATGTGTGCAGAACTGGCTAGAACTTTTCCTTATCCCTTCAGTGGCTTTAAGCAATTCATATTGGTCCAGCCGCGGTGCCAATATGTAGTCTTTGAAGCAAAGGTGACCGGGCAGTGTTTCCCTGGACCCCTGTAGCTCCCATGTGAACCAGGGTGAGATGGGATGGAAAGCCATGCTCCACACTGTCGGCTGGTTTCAAGCCTCAAGATAAGAGGCTATGACTTCCTAGGGCATAAAAGATTACATATCAGAGCTGAAGCATTGATCCCAAAACGTTAGAGACCGCCTCAATTGTGTTATGCAGATTACTCTTTTGCATATCCTTCTCTGTGCATAAGGTGGAGGTGATTTCAGGCCTCCCACCTAGCCCAGCTCACAGCACTCATGTACTTCCCACCGTCTCACAGGCAGTCATTTTCAAGCCACTGCTTTCTTCACAAATTAATAAGACCCAGGTTCAGCTGTGGGTAGAGGCCTTTGTTCCAGAGAGCTGTCATTGAAGCTGGGCTTAGGACCCCTTGGCTCCTCATAACTACGCATATGCTTTAGTGTCTTTATTCTCACCATGGGTTGCACTGGAAGTGGTAGATTGGAATTAACTCACTAGAATTCCAGCAACTTTTCCATGGGATGACAAGTAAACTTCCTGGGCCACAACGAGACTGGGAAAGGCGCTCTGTAGTTTCCAACTTACCTCTCTATTTTCCATGCAAAAAACTCCTTACTGAAATTATGTTAAAGTAAAAGCATGCAAAATAATTTTGTGGAGAGTTTTAAAGAATGTTCTGCAAAGTGCAGAACTGCAAATTCCCAAGAAAATTTGGAAAGAAATAATTAGTTAGAATGTTTTAGAGTTTATCAGAAAAAATAAATATGGAAGAATGGTCCAGAAACTAGGATGCTCACCTAAAAAAGATGCTTTCAAGAAAATATGAATATAAAAGGTTTTGTAATAAAAGGCTGTAAAGATATAGTAACTTTAAAACTGTAAAACTATTGTTTACAATTGAACATAAATGACAGAACCAAAAGACTACAGTCATAATATTTTTTAAAAATTACAAACTTAACATTTCAAGGCTATTGAGCTATTAATCAAATGATGTTAGAGTAACTGGTTGATTGGAAATCAAATTTCTACCTCCCAGCTTGTATTAAAACACTCAGTGTGTTAAAGTTTTTTAAAAATATAATTAAAGCCATGCCCGGTGGCTAATTCGACCGGGCTGAGGAAAGAGAGTCACAGTTCAAGCCTCACCTGGGAAGTTTAGTGACTTAGAAAGAGCCTGTCTAGACAAAAAATTCAAAAAGGGAATAAGGACTGGGAATGTAGCTCGGTGTAAAGGCATTAGGTTCAATCCCCAGTGCTGCAAAACAACAAACAAACAAAACAAAGAACTAAATTAGAGAATAATTATGTAACATTGTTTGATAATGGGCTTGGCATGGCATAAAAGTCAGAAAGCACAAGGAAGTTTCATACGTTCAGTCACAGAAAAGTTAACATATATTGGTGACAAATAGCAAAGTAATGAGATTAAAAATGTGACAATGAGAAAATCGCAATACACAATTGAAAAATGTACCATAAAACAGCGCTACGTAAAGACTTCATACATTCACAAGGGACAGTGGAGAAGAAAGCAAAGAGCTAATTCATAAAGAAACGCTAAAAGGCATGAACAAAGTGTTCTTTACATCTTGTAATCCAAAGAATACAAACTTAAAAAGTAATCCAAGATAATTTGTCAACGTCTTAGTCACTTCCTTTTGCTGGGACAAAAAACAAGATCCAGCGCTTGAAACTCACAAGGGGAGTGGTTTGCTGGGCTCACTGCTTCCAGCGAGTTGCAGGTGGAAATGACCACTCATCTCATGGCACCCAGGAAGCAGAGGAACAAGGGAGGAGCTGGGTCCAGAATGCATCTCTCCAGGTCATGTCCCCAGCTGCCGCCTCCACCCAGGTTCCAGTCCCAGGAGCACATTCAGTCCTGGGCTCACCCCCAGCAGAATCCAGAGATGAGTACAGCCCATGTGGTTCAAGAGCTTTTGGAAATGGCTTGTAGGAAGAGTCTGGAAAGGTTCGGAGATTTTGCCAGCGAGAGCACAGCGGGAACGCCTTCAGCTCTTCTGTATGGGAGATTCGGGTCAGAGCTCAGAAGACCAGAAGATTGATAGAAATCCTGCCGGTAAAGACCTGGTTAGGGAGTTTTCTGCTTGAAAGGACTGCATTGGGTGCTGGACTCCAGATGATGTATGTTATGGCTTGGCAGAAAGTTTGTCTGCATTTTGCTCATGTCCAGAGACTTTGCCTGAGACTGAGATTAAGGGTGGTGAACTAATTAATCCAGCAAAAGAAATTTCAAGGCAGTCAAATGTTGGGGTAGTGGCATGGTTATTGTTGGGGGCATTTTGCCAGATTTATACTGAGAATCAAGAGCAAGTAGCCTAGCAGGATGATTTAAAATATTGTGAGTTTGGCCAGAAAGGAAGTTCCAGTAAAGCTGTGGACTGCAAAGATAAGGCTGAGGAGATCTCTATTGCTGAGAAGGAATAAGAGAATGAAAGAGATGGCCTGAGGGCATCACAAGCAGCAAGTCTCCAGCCTCTGCAGGCTCAAAACTGCAAAGGTGAAAGACCTTGCCTTGAGAAGGAAGCCACAGAGTGCCATGTTCCAGAATGGCAGTGGAGGCCACACCAGGTTCCAGAAATGGTGGCAGCATAGAGAATTTGTTCCTCAGAAATGGATTCAGAGTGCCCAGTGGTCCAGGAACTACACCCCTATGGCCAAGAGAGAGGAAAGCTTGGCTACTGCTCCAGGTGGCAGCAGATATTGGTATTATCCACATGGCCCTGGCTTTAGGTACATGAAGAATACAAGAGTTCTGAGGTTAAAGAGGCTTCCACCCAGATTTCAGAAGGCCTGGGAGGCCAGGCAGTGTGCCCCTGAGAGGGCAGTGTGTGAGGCTGTGAGTGTGAAGCAAAAGGTGCACTGGAGACCTCAGAAGTTTAGAAAAGCCAGGACCATGGATCCTCTAAGGAAAGCTGCAAGGAGGGAGCAAAGCAAGCTTAAGAGAGAAGCCGTGGAAGCTGTAACCACCAGAAGTGCCACAGGGGTGGACTCGTGCAAGCCCTTTGGAGCTCACAGTGTGCCACAAGTTGCTTCAGATGCTGCATGTGGAATTACAGGACGTAATGTTAGCCCTGCTGGACTTTGGACTTGCTTTGGTCCCAATGCTCTGTATCCCCATTTGAACCTTTTGGGGTGGTAATGTTTATTTTGTGCCATTCAGTGTTGGAAGTGTTTAACTTTTCATTTGTATGGGGGCCTGTAACTAAAGAGTTTGCCTTACATCTCGGAGGAGACTTGGGCCTTGGACTTTTCAGCAATGCTGAAACTGTTAGGACTTTGGCAACTCTTTCAGATGAACTAAATGTTTTTTGCATAAAGGGGTGCACATGTGTCTTTAGGGGGCAAAATGTTATGGTTCTAGTGGAATACAATGTCTTTGTATCCGGAAACTGTTTTAAGGAAATGTGTGACTGCCAAGTTGACAAGGGGTGAAGTGTTATGGTTGATACATTGTGTCAACTTGGGGAGTCTAGAGGTTTGGCTAAGTGACTCAGCAGGAAGCCAGGATACTTACTTTGTGTACATCCTGAGCGTGTGGAAGAGGAGGGCATGGAGATTATGTGAGAGCTACACGCCCCTTAGGTGGGGGTAGCCTGTTTACAAAGTAAGGCAGGGAAAGAGGCTGCTTGCCGCCATTCCTCCCTTTTGCTCTTGCTGCTTTGCTGTGTTTCGCTGCCATGAATGTTTGCCCTCTGCCATGTGCCACTCTGCCTCGGAGCCACAAAGTATGGACTGAAACCTCCACAAACTGTGAGCTAGATAAACTTTTGCTTCCTTAATTTGGGGCATCAGGTATTTTGTCTCAGCAGTAAGAGAAAAGTAACTAAGACAGCATCCCACAAGCCAATCCCCTCCACATATATGACACTTTGTGGGACATTTTACATCTAAAACAGAACAGTCCTATATCAGATGGACCAAGAAGAATGACTGACAGGCTGTTGAGCCAAGGCTGGGAGAGAGAAACCACAAATGCTAGTGAGTGAAGTATAACCACAAAATGACTGAGGGTCTTCAATCATTGTATATGAAATGAAAATCTGAATATCCTATAAATATAGGAATTCCCCTTACAGTAATTTTGTAAGAATAACAATCATAAATCTGAGCAAAAGAGCATTTCCAAATTATGTATAAGCTGGTCAAACTCAGTATTATCTTTATTTTCTCTTTTATATTTTTATGCATTTATCTGAATTTCCTATAGTACTTCAAATAATCTTATAAAATTTTTTGTTTGACAAACCTTCATGTAGTATATATTTATAGGGTACATTGAGTGCCTTGTGGTAAATGCATTGTGATAAATGCTGGAAATACAATGAAGATGGCCCCAGCACCCATCTCTGGAGAGTTTATAATTGTAAACACTAGAATTTAAAAGTATAATTACTTACATTTAAAATTATTTAATGTCACTTTGGCAAGCAGCTTTAAAAGCTCATTTACAACTTTATGTGTTTATAGATTGCTATTTTACATTTATAATTCATGAGAAATCTGCAAATCATGACCTATAGGTTTTTAGAAGATTTGTTATATTTAGATATATGCACAGCTGTATCTCCTATCATACCTTGTTTCCTTCAGCCAATATCCACGTCTCATTCTTCAGTCCAGGGCTACTAATGCAGTGGCTTTCACATGGAAATTGCTTAGTATGTGTGAAATGTAAATAAATAATGTAAGTGAAGGACAAAGAAATCTTGACAAATTGTAATTCAGACTTTACTACAGCATCAGTCTAGTCCCTTGTCAGGGATGGTGACTGCACACCTATAATTTCAGCTCTCAGGAGGCTGTGGCAGGAAGATTACTGTGAGTTGGAGGCCAGTCTGGGCTACATAAGTGAGCTTAAGGCCAACCTGAATGACATAGTGAGAACCTGTCTAAAAAAAAAAAAAAATCTAGTCCCAAATGTACCTGTCAACTAGAAACCCTAACCCTAACCCTAACCTTAAATAAACATAAAGTTCCAGCATTTAAAAAATTGTTAAAAATTGTTTTCTCACATTCCTAAAATTCATTTGGAACCAGAAAAGACCTAGAATAGCAAAAGCAATCCTGGCCAACAAAAGCAAGGCAGGAGGCATCACAATCCCTGACTTAAAATTATACTACAAAGCTACTGTGATAAAATCAGCATGATACTGGTCAAAAAAACAAAAACAAAAACAAAAAAAAAACAGAAAAAACAACAACAACAACAAAAACACACCTGAGGATAAGTGAAACAGTTGAAGAGATGCAGACACAATTACAAACACACCCAGCCACCTTATCTTTGACAAAAGGGCTAAACATGTTCACTGGAGGAAAGACAACCTGTTTAATAAATGGTGCTGGAAAAGTTGGCTTTCCACATACCTGAAACTAAAATTAGACCCATGTCTATCACCATGCAATGAACTAAAGTAAAAATGGATTAAAGACTAAATATTAAAACTGAAACACTCAATCTACTGAAAGAGAAATTATGTAGAAATCTTGAAGACATAGGCATAGACAGAGAGTTCATGAACAAAAACCAAACTGCATGAGAAATACTTCAGAGTCAATAACTGGTATCTCATCTTACTGAAAAGATTTGTACATTAAAAGAAATCACCAACAGAGTAAAAAGAAACCCACAAATTGGGAAAAAATTTAGCCAACTGTCCCTCAGACAAAGGACTTCTATCTAGAACATAAAGAATTAAGAAAAGGCCCCCCAAATTCAAAGATCCAGTAAAAAACTGGGCCTCTGAGAGGAATACACACTTTTCAGAGGAAGAAATACAAATGGCAAATAAATATATGAAAAAATGCTTAATATCATTGGTCATTTGAGAAATGAAAATTAAAATAATACTGAGATTCCATCTCACCCCAGAAAAATAGCTATCAGTAGGAAATCAATGAAAAATAAATGCTGGAGGTACTGTGGGGGAAAAAGGAAACTTCTCCACTGTTGGTGGGAGTGTAGACTGGTACAACCACTGTGGAAACCAGTGATATTTTCTGAGATTCCTCAAAAAACTATGATTAGAGGTCCCATTCAATCCAGCTATCCCCCTTTTGGGTATTTTTCCAGAAAAACTGAAAACATCATACCACAGGGATACATGTACAGCCATGTTTATAGCAGTGCAGTTCATCATAGCTAAGTCTTGGAAACAACCCAAATGCCCATCAACTGAGGAATGGATAAAAAAGATGTGATATTTTCATAAAACGGAGTATTACTCAGCTATAAAGAAAGATCAACTAGAGGCTTTTATAGGTAAATGGATGCAACTCGAGACCATACTCATAATTAAAATAAATCAGATCCATATGTGTAATCATCATATTGTCTCATTAGTGTGAAAAACGAACAAGTAAATAAGATCTGAAATGTACAATAGATATTGTGAATTGGGAAGAAATTGTTCAAAAGAAAACACAAACTGTGGTGGGGAAAAGGGAAATGAAGAAAGGAAAAAATATATGTCTATACAAGGTAGTTAAGATGGTTATACAGCTCATTGCTCTCAGTTCATTAAAAAGAAAGCCTTGTGCTAATATTGTATAGACAAAACAGCATACATATATCTTCTATTCTGAATAACTACTAGAAGACGACAATACACAATGTATTAACCATTGTAACTATCCTAATAACTTGTTTTGAAACTAAAGTTCATTGTTATGTTTCTCTTTTTTTAAAGGAAAGAACAACTGGTATGAGGGAAAGGAGAAAAAGATGCGTATCTATCTATCTATCTATCTATCTATCTATCTATATCTATATCTATATATCTAAGAAAATTGTACCATTAATTTCTAGTGATTTATTGAAAGGAACAATTAAGATTAATTGTTTGGTCAATCTTGCATTTTGCATCTGGTAATCTGAGCAATTTCATTGAAGATTACAATATGTAATATAGTAGCCACTGTTAATTTCCTGTCATCTTATGTTGAAATTCTGTATCGTTATTATAGTATCTGTGTTGTTGTTTTTGTCTCTGTTGTTGTTAGCTTTTTTTTTCTCTCTTTAAAGTAAAAAAATTGTTTTCTCTTTTCAATACATTTATTTAGGATTTTCTATCAAGTAGCACCATTAAATGCAGTACCTTTACAAAACAGAAGAGCATTCTTTGAGATCTATACTCTGGTATTCAAAATAATCAACCTAGTTTAAATAATATTCAACAGATATATAGTTAAAAGTGTTAAAGAGACAGTGCTTTGACAGTGTGCTCACCAATTGCATTTTGTCAAGTGTGAGATGTCTTTGATTGTAGCAAGGTGTGCTTCAGTCCACTAAGAGGGAAAAGAGTTTGCCAATTGAAGAACGAGAAATTTTCTCGGGTCATGTAGAATTTTTATTTTATACTTATTGAAACACTGTTTCATAAGTATTAGACAAATGTTTATTTGATTTTATAAAACTGCTCTTTTTCAGCCTTTCCAAGTATATGGTAACTTAATATTCATTGCTGAATCACAGTACAATCTTGGAGGGGATTTTGTGGCCCGTACACTATGCATACTCAGGATGCATGCAACAATTCAAATTGACTTGAACCATAACACAGTAAATGTCTATTACTAGACATGCTTAAGCATGCTTAAGTGCATGCTTAAGCATGCTAAGTGCATGCTTAAGCAGAACAGTCACTGGGGATGCCCCTGGAATGACGCCAAATTTAAGGTTGTTTGTTAGGAAGCTGGTATCAGAGGTCATTTAATGATTTACTTTGAAAGACATTGAACTTTGAAGTAACAAAGTAGAGTATCTTAACACTGCTGTTCTATTTCAACTTGTGTTCAGGTGAGAGTCAAAAGCCATGTTGAGTTTTGGCCTCCTCTTTCCTTTGCAATGTCTGTGTCCACTGAATCTTTGAGAACCCTTGCTACCAACATAAGCAAAAAAAGCAATTTAACTTTCTCTCTCAGTGCTACTGAGCAGCTAGAAAAACCCATATTAGAGTCTGACCCAAATACTTTTTTTAATGTATAAGACTAAAAAAGAAATGAAGAAAAAACTCACAGGTGACTGAGTTCACATTTTCTTTGACTACATTCATTCTAATTACAGAAGTAATTTTCAGCTTTACTTTTGTTAAAGATTTAAAACATGGGTCCAAAACCCCAAGTCACCTTTCTAACACTGTATTTATAGTTTATGTCACAGGGCCTACTAGTGTTCTAAAAAGTAGCTTGACTCTTGGGACCCACTTTGGCCAGTGATGGGACATGGTCACCATTGCTCTCATGTGGTGGGAGTTTTACTGAAATATCAAGATAATGCTGACAGGAAATCCCGCTCTTCTTATTTGTGTGTCCCATGGTTACAGGTGAGCACCAACAGCCGGATTCAAGAAAGGTTGTGTATCTTCAAAATTTCTTAAGCTTAAAATCGATGTACCAGACAAAACCCATCGTTACTCGGGTGATCTCTTGCAGTCCTGGCTGGTCTCTTGATGCTGACAGTAATTACTTTTCATTCTATTGTCCTAACGAGAGACTAGAAATATTCAAAGACTTGTCCAAAAGCCATGTCATTAGGTCTTTAATTAATTTCCTGTCAACTTTAAGCTTGAGTAGGACAGAGACAGTGATTATCTGTTTATTTTTGTAACCCAAGTCCCTGGTACAGTGTGTATATATTAAGTCAAAAACCTGAATGAGAATTCACTTATTTTGTGCCTTGAACAAATAAATCCAGTTATTGTTAATTAAGGACTGAGGTTGAAGGGAAACTTGAATTTGAATCCAAGTTTGTTTCAAAGGTTTTCTTTTGTTGTGTGTGTGTGTGTGTGTGTGTGTGTGTGTGTGTGTGTGTGTACCTTAATAGGGCAAACCTATACAGAGTACCTAACAAGTGCTTAAAATATAAGTAGATATGCAAAATTTTAGAATGTATAGGGAACTTAGAGATCAATTCATTCTAATTTCCAGGCTGAAACAAATCTACTTTTCATCTAAAATTTTCAAAAAGAGAAACAGTGATGCATCTGGTTAGGCACTGAAGGAGTTGACTTGTATTCCCCTTTTTTCTCCCCAAAGTCAAGAGCCACCAACAATATCTTTATACAAAAATTAAAATTATCAGGCAGAATTTAAACACTGAAAACAGGTCACAAATAACCTTTGGCTCAAATTTTGCCTGGCAAAGTTAATGTCATGAACATTTCCAGATTGAAATTCAAAGAATATGTCTGAGTTTTTTTCCTGGGGTATAAAAGCACTTCAGAGAATATTCAAGCACATAATAGGTAAAAGGGAGGTGGCTTTGAGGGAACTGTGGAAAACCAAGTCTTTCGTTTGTTATTTTGAGAAGCTAAACCCAAGCAATAAGAGACAAGGCCGTGTTCTAACAAAGCAATCCTTATGGTCATAGTTGAGCTAATCTGTTCGCTTCTTTCACACCTCCAGCTGCCAAGAATTTTAGCAATCAGGGTGAGCGGGAGAATAGGGAGCCGTATCCTGTTAAGTCGGTTAATGAAAGAAAGTGTTACGAGATATGTTTTCTCAAGTGGGAAAAACACTTGGCAGAAACTAAGTTTCGTTTGGATATGACATCCGTTTGTTTATTATTTTAAAATATCTTGTCCAGGAGGAAATCTTATCACACCTTATACCTTTATTTTATCTTACTGTCATCAATAACAGTACTCAAAAAATGTGCTTAATAACAACATTTTCAGGAAGAGGAAGAACAAAGAGTGTTTTAATACCTTTGGGATCTCTTGGAAGCGACATTGTGTCAGGAGCTCCGATCTCCCTGGATAGGGGCTGTTGTTTCCGAGTTATAGATGAGGAACGTGGTGAGGAGGACACGGATCCTGCATGGCCTGTTTCAAGTACATTGGAAACCAGCATGCCAGGTGAAAGACTCAATCCAGCTGCAGATCTACATCACCTCAAAGCTCATTTTCTTCTGCCCCCCTCTTTCTGCTTTCCAGTCTTTTATTGCCACATAAAACACTTTGTCCAGAATCTGACTGACTTTGGCTTAGTGCAGGGGTAAGGGCATCTGCAAATGCAAGATGAAGTAAGTCTATCTAGCTATTCCAAATTATGTTTTCCACTACAAGAATAAATGAGAAAAAAAATGATTATTCTTCCTCTATGCTCTAAAAGTGAAATCAAGTCTTATTGTATTCCAAACTAATAGACAAAACTTTAAAAGTTTTTAAAAATAAAAATGATATACTATTGTTAAACTATGTTTTAAAGGTTAAAGGCAGAGAAACATGATATAGTGATACAGTGTGTGACTGGGAATCCCAAAGGAATATGGCATTTGGACTGCAACTTACTTCTTCATATACTATTCTCTACCACTGTTCTATTTTACAGGAATAATAAATAATAATGGTAATCTACCTCATTTCTCCTTCACCCCTAATCCTTCTCTGTCTCCACTGGAACTTCTGTGAAGCCTGCCAGCAAAGCTTTCTCTGCTTCTTTGAGTTCAGCAGTCAGGTTTATAGCTAGGGACCTAATGGTGCAGTTTGTGATTCTCTTTAATTATTCATGAGTTAGCTATTACTTAATCACAGTGGAATTTCTTTTTTTCTTTTTCTATGGTAGCAAATGGTTAAAATACTATACAATTTAAATCTAGAGAAAATCAATATAAATGTCATCAAAAAGGGGAAAGTTAATTCTAACATAATTAATGATAAATTCGAAACCACCCAGCTAAGACTAAAAAGCTATTGATAACATATGAGTAACCATAACTTCTACAATCTTATTCAAAATGAATAGTTCAAGCATTTACGGAGGTTATTTATTTTAATTGCTTTCAATTTGTAAAGTTTAACAACCATATATCCAAATTATCCAGTAATTACTTCAGAAATGTATATAACTGGATATTATTCTAATTTCCAGAGAATTTATTGTAAGTCAATGTGGTATACTGTAAGCCTGTATTTCTCTCAGTGAACATTCTTATCTGAATTCTAGGCAAAAGCATCTTAAAGCCAGAAAAAGAAATCAACCATGTTAATTGTTTATGCTTAAATAATCTTATGACATGGTATGAAAGGTACAATAAATATAATTTTCCCCACAGGCAATTGTAAACATATGTTCAGTTAATTTGTTTGGTAAAATGAGTTATAAAATAGTAATTTCTTAAAAATTAAAAAATACTATAGTCTTTGACACAATACAATCTACACATACCCGCATCTATAGCATCATAATAAATTTTAAGACAAATAATTAGAAAGTACAAGGTCTCAAACTGTTAGGGACAATGCTAGAGTTACACTGGACCCAGAAATTCATGGGAGTCAGGGTCCTAAAGCACTCATGGATGGTGAAAAACTGGATTTCAGATATGGTCAGAAAAATGCCGAAAAATGCCTATTATGCTACCGCAGCATATCTTTTTAGTTCCCAGAGCAAATCCAGCAGCTCAGCCTTTTCGTGGAGAGTCTTAAACTTCTTCTGGTGCTTAGGTTCATTGCCAGAAGCCTTAAAAGGTTCAGGGCATTTTGGCAGTGTCTTAGGGATCTTAAGAAGAACAAAACCGAGAACGCTGGAGATAGCTCCGTGCGGTAGAGCGCCCTGTTCTGACGCGGGACGCTGGTGCAGCTGCCAGAGACGGCTACAGGGTAGCAGCCAACAAAGCTGTGCGATTGGATAATTGCAAACCTCCCAGCAAAAATAACTGGGGATAGTATTTGCAGTTTCCATGAACGTGTGGGTGTTTCAGTGAACATTATTGTTACTTAGGTTCTGGGGAAAAATCTGCCAAGACTGAGGCCATGAGCTCTGAACCCTGAGTTTACAGGTGTATGCTGTATTTTCTTCTGGGTTTTGTGGGAAGATTACTTCCAGTCTCTTAAGAAATATTGTTTGCATTTTTCTTATGCTATTTTGTGAATGGATGTCTGTTTGTTCTATATTTTCCTTCTTTTATTTTTAAAATAAATTTTAAAAATAAAATAAAATAAAGAAATAAGAATGACAATTTCTAAGAAAGATGCTCTACATAACTTACAAAATAACACAATTCTGTAGAATTATAAGGTAGATGTTACATTATGTAAGGGTTGAGAGTTGACATAAGTTAAACAGAACAAATCTAAGACTGTATTTCTTTTAAAAATTGCCCAAAATGCTAAGGTTTTAAAATTCTCTCACGAAGTTTGTTCCAACATTCCTAATGTTATGTTGCACCTAAGATCTCGGAGTAGGAACAGTTTGAAGAAAAGGTTTCTATTTCACAACCTGTAAGGAAAACAAGCCATGCTTGGATAGAGTCATTTCCTTCTAATCAATGGTGTGATACTGCCTCCTGATGGTTTTGGACTTCTTACACCATCATGGAAACGAAAAAAATTGCCATATAAATTAATCTTAACAATCAAGAGGAAATGCAATTGTTACAGCTGAATGGATGCCTGTAGCCCAGGCGGGTGGACAGGAGAGGAGGAGCGCATGGTATTCACCCAGGGAGTTGTCATTCTACAACTATATTAACCAGTAAAAGTTAACAGGGAACACTGGCGTCCCACACAAATTTCCTCCCGTCAAGGCTAAAGGTTTAAAGAACCCCACCAGAGAAAAAGTTAACCAACTGAGGTGCTGGGGCGGGGGGGGGGGGAAACGGAGAAAAATAGAAAATGCACAGCAGAGGAGAAGTTCTACTTCAGAGAACAAGTGACTGAACACAAGAACTGCAGTCTTTACCCATATATGCTTCCTGTCTTTCCCTTTCCTTTTCTTGCTTTTTTTTTAAATTTGAAAAATAAAAGGAAGAAAATACTAACAGACAGACAACATTTTACAAAACAGCAAAGGATCAGTACAGACAGTACAGAGTTACAAACAGAGTGGTAGGGAATTAACAATGCTTGTTGTATTACATATTGATATCTTCAAAGTGGTTTCTCATGAAA
>NW_004955411.1:345264-400260 GCF_000276665.1 Chinchilla lanigera
TGGGCAAAGGCAAAGCACAGACTCGAATCCACAGGCCCTGCAGCTCCTGGAGTACTTGCTCTCTTGTTGCAGGGTGCATGGGGCTCAGAGAGTCTGCTCGCCTGGCTCAGAGAGCCTGCTTGCCCACCCCCCAGCCGGAGAAGTCCCCTGGGCCACTCAGTCCGGATCTCTTCTCTGCACCACAGCAACTCAGTCTGTAATGTCCGCGGGGTCTTTGTTCTCGTGTTCTGCCCTCAGGGATTAGATGGGAAGTACCTGGCTCTCTGAGTGAGTTTCAGCTGGGAATCATGGTGGTGTGTATCCAGCACAGACTCGAACCCATGAGCCCTGCCACTCCTGGAGAACTCCCTGTCTCAGCGCAAGGTGCGCGGGGCTCAGAGAGCCTCTCCCTTTCCTTTTCTTAGTTGGCTGTTGGGCACATTTTATATTTTGTCCAGAGTTTGCAGAAACCTGGGAAGATACTGGCAAGCACCTGGAAGAATGAAAATTTCTTAGAAATTTGAGATTAGAAGTCATGCAACATTGCACAGAACATTCACTTACTGATGGTCCATATTCTGTGAAAAGTTACTTAAGATTTTGAGAAAAATAAACTGTCTGTGTTGCTAAGTATAGAAACAAACTCTTTATGTTTCTAAGTACAAAAATACCAAGTAGAGTAAAATATAAGAAGACATCTGCATGTTGAAACAATTAATGGGACACAGAATTGTGAACGTACATGACGATTTTTTATCATGTCAATGTTACTGTTTGTAACAAACAGAAGAAAATCAGAATCATGTTGGGATATGGAACCTTTTGGAAGTAGAAATGGATAAAAGACTGTTAAGTCGTGTTGTATGTATGAAAATTCTTCGGTATTACTGAAAAATCACACTTTTATTTTCAGACTTATCTTTATGTACAACACTGGAAGAGACTGACGATTCCAGAGGGTGCTTGTGTATGACACATTTTCTTTTTAACTGGAGCACTCCCTTAACCTGGAACTTGCCTTTTTCGGTTCTTCTCCTTCTGTCTATCATTAAATAGTCATTTCTAATATTCAAATAAATGAATGGTACCATTCTCACCCAAAGAAAGAAAAAGAAATATAATGCAAATGCCTGTGGTGGTATTTTATTAAATCTATCTCCCTAAGGTATTCAGATATTTTAGTCTGGTATTTTGCTTCTTATGGAACCAGTTAGATTTCATGAGTATTTTCCTCCTCTATATAGCTTTAAATATACATTTCTTTTTTTTTCTCAGCATGTTAATTTGACTTATATGATTTTTCCTTCTGTTTTCAACTTTTCCTTTCCACCTTTGCTCTTTCTTAAGAAAAGCAATTACTATATTCATGTGGGGGAACAAATAAAATTCAGTCTGAAAAAATTATTTTGTGGAGCCAAACCATATGGAAAATTGGAAAAAAAGAAAACCTATATTCAGAAGAAGACAGAGCACACTTTTTTGGTAAGGGCTTTGGGACAGTTCTCTGGGTCAACATCTTTATCTGAAGTGGTTTTGTAGAGAATTTTGGAATAGATGTTAAACTAGACTCCTTACCCAGATGGGTGGCTGTGGTCGTCCTTGTTCCTGGAGCTTGATTCCACTCTGCTCCGCCTTCTGTAAGAAAGTACTCAAGTGAGGTTGCCTCCGGAGACCCTTCCCCCTCACGCAAAGCACGAGCCCTGTGGATCTGGTTCTAATTTTTTTAAAAAAGGATGTGTTTTCAAATACCACATCAAATGTGCTACAGAAGTACTGAACAGCAACAAAAATGATAATAGAGGTTGTCAGCAATTATAATTCTTTTCTTTTGTAAAATTATTTAAATTCTTTCTGTAAATTTTATTACTGATGTTCATTGCTTTAAACACTAAGTGTCATTAAAAATAAAATACAAAAAACTCTCCAAAAAAATCCCCCAAATCAAGATAAAATACAGCTCAACATGCAACTGTAGCGTCACTTGGGCTGGGAAAGCTCGGAGGACAGTGTGTTTCCTGGGTCCATCTTCCTCTTCTGATAATACGAACAGAGCTAAGGTAGGCCTCATTCTCAGTCACCTGCAGAGTGAATCTGCTCTAGCTGCATCTGAGGTGATCTGCCGCTGCTCTGGCCATGAGTGTTTCCATGTTGCACAGTGAAAGTGCTGTAGGGCATTATTTAGTGACTTTTTCATTGAGTTTAAAACTATATTATCAGAATTGAATGGTTTGGTTTAAAAATTTACAATGCCAGGTAGTAAAAATGCATTCTATTAAAAGGGAAAAATGTGGTAATCAGGGTAAAGTTAATTCCAGGATAAATATCATTCCAAGGGTCCTGCAGGAAAATATTGCAGGGCCTATGTAGGATGTACAAATTCTTCCAAATAACTACTGTGATTCTGTAAATCAGGGTATTGTCATCATCGACTTGCACACATGTGTCATGTCTCAGATTTAAAAGCAAAAGAGTTGTTAAAATGACTTTTCATTCTTGGGGAGAGGGTAAATTTTGTGCTATTGGAGTTTTCTGAAGATAAAGAGAGGCTCTCTAGATTTGGGTCCAGAACACTTTGAGTCTGTTCTGCTCAACTCACCTGTGCAACTCGGTTCCCAGGGCCGTGCTGGGCTGCCTTTCATGCAGAGGGGGAGAGACGTGGCTCTCACACATCAACAGTGACCATCTGCATCTGTGCACCTTTCATGTGAGACTCTCACTGTCAAAACTGGTGCCGTTCCAGGCAAATCAGGGCAGTGTGTCTCTTCACTCTATTTTCAATAGGGGATTAAACATTTGCTCACTCTGAACAGACAAAGAAATGCTGTAGTCCTTGTGCATCAGTGAAGTGTTCCTAATGCTCACACGAGAGACAGGAGCTTTATTTCATCTTTCAGCTGGCCCAGTGGTACCAGAAGGTAGCAAGCCTAAACCCTTTCATAACTTCTTGCCACATCTCTTCCAAACTTCCTCAGCTCACAAGGAATGGGAAACAGTTATTTAGGCAATATTTCCTTTTTAATATATTAAACTTTTATTTTAGAAAATCCTTTTCAATAGATATTTTTAATGCACTTTTATAATACGCAATGAATATATTTACTGAGGAGAGTTTTTACGTACACATATCACATCTTAGCTCCTTTTACTTCCCCTTCCCTCTCCCTTCCTCTCCCTCCATTTCTATATCCTCTTTCCATCTCAAAAGTTCTACCTCCCTATTCCTGTCTTCTGTCTTTTGTTATTGCTCTTTAAATTATTGTACTTTGAGTTTCTCATATGAGAGAAACTGTGCAATGTTTAACTTTCTGTGTTTGATTCATTTCACTTAGGCATTGTGGTCTAAGTTGCATCTATTTTACTACAAATGACACAAATTTATCCTACTTCATAGCTGTGCAGTACTCCACTGTGTATATTTACCATATTTTCTCCATCTATTCATCTGTTTATAGGCTGTTGTAAGAGTTTACAAGGGAAAAAGTTAATTTATAGGACACATAATTTATAGAATTATTTTATAGTATTCACCCAAAGAGTCAAATGCAAGAGTGTAGGAGATCTATCCACATGCTAGATACCCAAAGAATCTAGCTGAGGGCCTGGATCCCATGGCAATGTCCTGCACAAGTCCAACTGAAGACCTAGAGCCCATAGCAATGTCCTCCACGAGTCCAGCTGGAGGCCCAGAGCCTATGACAATGTCTCATGCAAGTCTGTATCAAGGACCTGCACTGGGAAGGCCCAAAGGTCAGTGATGGAAGCTAGAAAGTCTGTGCCAGCAGGATGAAGGATCTGTGCCAGCAGGCTGAGGGATCCGTGGTGGGGCCAGGAAACAACCCTCAAGGTAAGGACCAGAGCTCTCCTGAAAAGAACCACAGACACCCTCAAGGGCAGCAAGGACCTGAGCTCCTCCAACGATGAGAACATCCGAGTACATATCAGAAAAGCCAGCATGATGGGCTTCTCCAGGGGAATCATCAGCACACCATCTTCTCCTCCAGTTCTTTTTCTTGGGCTGTTGGCAACAATCCTCAGGTGAGCCTTTCACACTCAGACCCATGCTGATTCAGTTCATTTGGGTGTTCCAAGTTGACCATTAATTAATCCACCCCAGGGCTGGGGATATAGTTCAGTGGCATAAGTGCCTGCCTGGCAAGCACAAGGTTGTGAGTTTGATCCCCGGTACCGCAAAAAAAAAAAAAAAAAAAAAAAAAAAAAAAAATTAATCCACCCCATGGGCATATAGCTCATGTCCAAGGTTTAGCTACAGTTGTGCTGCTATGAACATGGGTGTCCTCACATCACTATAATGTGACATCCTTAACTTTTCAGGGAAGACACCCAAAAGAGGTATAGCTGTGACAAGGAGGATTTCTACTTCTAGTTTTTTGAGAAGTCTCTATATGGTCTCCATGGTGGTTGCACTAGTTGACATTTCCACTAACACAGTAGAAAGCTTCCTACAGCCTTTGCAGCATTTGCAGTTCTTTTTATTTGTGGTGATGTCCATTCTTTCAGGAGTAAGATGGGATATCAGTGTTTTAATTTGCATTTCTCTAACATACTTATTGGGCATTTGCACCTCTTCTGAGAAGTGTCTATTCATTTCAGTTTCCCATTTTTTAAAATTGTTTTTTAAAATTTATTTTGAGATGGCCTTTTGAAAAAAATTCTTTATATATACAGGATATCAATCCTCTGTTAAGAAGTAGCTGGCAAAATTTTTCTCTGTCCCATAGGCTCTGTCCTCACTCTGACTTTGATGTAATCTCATTTATGTTCCTTTATGTTATTTCTGTTGAGGAAGTTCTTGCCTCTGCCTCTGCCTAGGTAATGCCTATGCCTATGTCCTCATTGATGTAACATTTCTATTTTAATGTCTCTGACACATTTTGACTTTATTTTAGGGTGAGGGACATGGGTCTATATTCTTTTGTCTGCATATTGAAAACTAATTTTCCCAGCCAAATTTGTTAAACAGACTATCTTTTCTGCAGTGTATATTTTTGGCACCTCTGTCAAAAATCAGATGGTTAACTGGGCCTGAGCTTGTTTCTTGGATTTTTTCTTGATTTTTTGAGACAGGGTCTTGCTATATAGTTCAGGCTAGCTTTTAACTCACTCTGTAGCTTAGGCTGGTCTCAAACTCCTAGAAAGCCTCTTGCCTCAGCCTCCCTGTGATTACAGCCTTGCACCATCACACCTAGAACATGCAGTTTTTTCTGCACCCCAAATTCTTTTCTATTGATCTACACATCTGTTTTTGTGTTAGTACCATGCCGTTTTTTGATTTTCAAAAAAATCACTGTAGCATAACTTGAAATCTGGGATTGTGATGCCTTGTACTTTGGTCATACTACCGAGGATTGTTTTGGCTATTCTGGGTGCCTTGTGGTCCCCTACACATTTTAGAATTTTTTTCTAGTTCTGTGAAGAATGCTGTTGGTATTTTGATTGTAATTGTATTAAATACGTACATCAGTTTTGGTAACATGGCCATTCTGACAGCAGGCATTCTGCCTGTCCAGAAACAGAGTTGTCATTCCATTTTCTGATGTCCTCTTCAATCTTTTTTTCAGGATAATATATTTTTTGTTATGGAGACTTTTAACTTCCTTGGATATGTTAATTCCTAATTTCATATTTTTGGAGCTATCATGAATGATGGGATTATTTTCCTAATTTTTTTCTTGGTGGATTCATTGTTAGTATATAGGAATGTTGTTGATTTTTGTATGCTAATTTTCTATCCTGCTACATTGCTATTTTTGTTTATTGTTTCTAGAAGTCTTTTGGTGAATTTGTTTGGGTTTTCTATAGAAAGGATCATGCCATTTTTCCTTTCTTCTTCTACCACTTTATTTGTTTCTTTTGCCTGATTGGTCTGGCTAAAGTTTTGTACTACACTGAATAGTAGTGGAAGCCTTGTCTTGATCCTGATTTTAAAGGGAAAATTTTTCAGTTTTCCCTCATTTAGTGTGATGTGGGCTGTGAGTTTGTCATAAATGGCTTTTATCAGGGTGAGATAAGGTCCTTCCTTCAGGCTTTTGGTTATGAATGCATGTTGGGTTTTGTCAAAGGCTTTTTTTTTTTTTTTGCATCTGCCTAAATAGTCATGTGATTTTTCCTTGCTTCTGTTTATGTGATGCTTTACATTTATTGAATTATGTATGTTGAACCATCCTCACATTTCTGAGATGAAACTACCTTGGTTATGTCATGTGATCTTTTTAATGATCTGTTGCATTCTATTTACCAGTATCTTGTTACTGATTTTTTGCATGTAAGTTCATGAAGGAGATTGGCTTCTAGTTTTCTTTGTTTGTTAATTCTCCATCCCATTTGATCTACATTAATTTGTATAATTTCTGTGGGGTTTTTTTGCTTTTCTTTTCTACCTTCATTCCTCTATGATCTGACTGTATGCAGGGAGGTATTTCAATTCATTTATGTTTGTTTAAGCATGCTTGATAACTTAAGAAAGAAATTGTTTATTTTGGAGAAAGTTCCACCTGCTGAGAAAAATGTGTATTCTGCTGTTGCTGGATGACACACTCTGTGTAAATGCTGGTTGAATCCATTTGTTCAATGGTGAGGTTTACCTCTAATTTTTTGTTGTTGTTGTTCATTTTTTTGTCTGGTTGACCTAATTGTGAGAGTGTGATGTTCTAGTCTCCTGCTACTGTTATATTAGTTTGTGTCTTTTTAAATGTTTAGTAGTTTTTCTTTGTGAAGGTGGTCATGCCAAGATTTGCTGCCCAGACTTTTGTAATTGTTAGCTTTTCTGGTTGACTTGCTCCCTTTACCTTTGTGCAGTGACCATCTTTCTCTCTTCTGACCCGTTTTGGCTGGAATTCTACTCTATCTGAAAATAAGATAGCTACTCCTGCTTGCTTGTGTTCTCTGGTTACGTGGAGTGTCTTTTTCCATCCTTCACTTTTGGAACAGGAACTTCGTTTGGGTAACGTGTGTCTCCTCTAGGCAGTATATGGCTTCACTTTGATTTTTGATGCAGTCTGCCAGTCTGTCTCTTTTGACTGGGGAGTTGAGACCACTGGCATGATTTTTACCGACTGTCATTGTATTATTTCTCCAGCATTTGCTCTTTTGTATTTTTTCCTTTTTGAGTACTACTCCACCAGTGAGAAGTGTACTTTCCCTTGCCATTTTTGGAGCAGGTAGCCTCCCTATCACTGTATAGGAATCCCTTGAGTATTTTATGAAATACTGGTTCAGTGCTCATAAGTTTCTTCGAGATTTCTTTGTCAGAGAAAGTCTTTACTTCTCCACAAATTTTGAAAGCTAATTTTGCAGGATATAGAAGTCTGTGTTCTATTGTCATTTGATTCTAGGAATCTGTTTTGATTTTAGAAATCTGTTTCTCTTTAAAAATTTTAAACTCTTCTGGCATTTAAGGATTGTACTGAGAAATTCGCAATCCTTTTGGTAAACCTGCCTTTATAACTATCTTGTTGCTTTTCTCTAAAACTTTTAATATTATCTCCTTTTGTTGAATATCTGGAATTTTGATTATTATGTGTTGCGTTCTTTTGTGGTCATAGCTACTTGAAGTTCTATGTGATTCTTGCACATAAATATACAATAATGGGATTGGAAAATGCTGCTATGATTTCAGTAAATACATTTTATATCTTTTTAGTTTCTTTCTAATTTTTTCTTTATTACTATATTTTTTGAGTCATCAGCTGCTATTGGATCTGGCTTGTATCATATCTTGTCATTTTAGGATATCATTAAATTTATGATCTACTACATCCATCTTGTCTTTAATTTCTGACACTGCCCTCATATTGCTCGAATCTACTAGCCATGCTTTCTTTTAAATTTTTTATGTATTGTATTTCTGCTTGCTTTATTTTCATAATTTTTAGTTCTTTACTGAACTGGTGATTTATGTGTTGTATTGTCTAACTCAGTTATTGTTTGCTTTTTTCTTTAATCTCATTGAACATTTTTAGTAATATCCCACATCTCTTTAGTAGAATCCCTTTTAAGCTCCCTGGACATGCTACAAAATTGCTTTTGTGATTCTTCCTTGAACTCTTCAAACATTTTAACCATCTTATTTTGTGTTGTTTGTTAGAAATTTTCTCCAATTCAATGTCTGTGAAGTCAGCTTTCGAGAGGCCTAAAGTTTTTAGAGGAATCTTGTTGCCTTGCTTTTTCATTTTTCTACTTTTCTGTGCTGAAAGTTGAAGTTTAGTTATGGTAGAAAAACTTAGTCCCTACTGAAGAGCTAGGGAAAAAGAAATGAAAGAAAGAGAATTCCCAAGAAAGAGGAGGAAGGTGAATAAGGAAATCAATTAAAAAATAAGAAAATGTTACTAGATTTAGGTAAAAGTAATAGAAAAATAAGAAAAATAGAAGAAAAAATAAGAAAATGAATAAACCCAAGAGCAGAAAGAAAAAAAGAAAGAAAGAAAGAAAAGAAAAGAAATGAAATGAAAAGAAAACACTTCAAAAGACAAAAAGAGGGAAAAAAAATACAGAGAAGTAAAATGAGTCAAAAAACATTCCTCTGTGTGTTTGGGAGAGTGATTTATCTCTAAGGCCTGTATCCAGCAGGTATAGGGAGGGATAGGAGTCACAGACAGGGCCTGTTTTGTTTTCACACTCCCGGTGTGTGTGTGTGAGTCCCATCCTGTCTTTCCTGCTGGGTCAGGGTCAATCAGTTGGTGCGGCTTTTGCCTTACCGTTGTGTTCACTGTGGCTCCTAGTGTTTGTGCCTCCCTGGATGCCCCCAGTTGCATGATTTTTGTTCCGCTTTATGGCCTTTGGGCTCATGAGGGGCCCCTGCTCCAGAGCTCCTCTGTCCATTTGCACAGGCTACTGCAAACCTCCAAGCCAAGGCATTTCCCTGGGTGTGGTGACCGACAGAGAAATCAAACAGAGCCCTGAGCCTTGTGCGGGACATAGGCAGTTAAGAGGGGTATCAAGCAGTGTGCTGGACTTAGTGCCAGCACCCTTAGGTCCAGCCCCCTCACCAAGTGTACCTGGCCTGCCTCCTCTCCACAGAGGTGGGACAGCATTCTTCCCGGCCGGCGCGAACTGCTGTGTAAACATCCCAGAGAGTCAGTGTCTGGCCTATGCCCTCTTAGTGCTTTTCCTCGTGGCCATTTCCCACCCAGCCGAGAAACCCTGACATAGTTTTTCTGTATTTCTGATTCTTGGAGCAACTCCCTCTTAAACAATTAACTGCTTGCCCAAATGACTCCTGATTAATCATTCTGAAATACCGCAGGCCATACAGTAACTTCCCTCTTCAACTCCAGCCTGCCATGCAGGAATCACTTCCGGAGTGAAATCGCACACGGCATTTGAGTTTACAGCAGCCGTGGGCTTTGCTTGGGGGTAGGGCCACCTGCCCGTTGCTTCCCCTGCGGCCGCTGACCTGTCTAGGTTTAACTGTGTTTGCTAAGACAAGTCCCCTCTTGGTCATATTTCAAGGATGATTCCCACTAGAGTTCAGCTCACAGGCGAACGTGCTTCCTGAAAACTGAGCTGACGCTCTGCACCTGGGTGAATGACTGTCCAGAGGCACCTGTTTATATAAAGTTTAGAAACGTTTCGAGATGCCTGGAATAATCTACGGGCATATGTGGCAAGATAAATCAGCCTGGCAAGAGAGAGCCAATTTGTCTTTTGGGCTTCTTTCTGTGGAAGGATCTGATGTCCAGGTATTTCTTGAATTATCTTTACACTTAGTAATCTTTGGAGCAAACTTATTTCTCTTTCAAAAGGTAGTTTGTGTATTCTCATTTTCAGAAGGTCCTTAACAAAAATACAGCATCAGTCATAAACTTAATGATTAAAAATAACGTCATATTTTGTCTACCTATAGCAAAATTTACATTTCATTTAAATTACATTTCATTTAAATTTACATTTAAATCATTTAATTTTACAAAATTATTTAATTTTGTAATTAATTTTAAATTAATTATTTAAATTAATTAAATTTCATTTAACTTCACAATATTTACATTTCATTTAAATTTACATTTCATTTGAATATTCTATTCGCCCTACTTTTACATCTGTCAATTTATGTTTATTTCTCTCCAGCTCAAAATGTTATTGAAAAAAATTTGTTGCAGAATTATATATTGGCAGCTGCCTAGGGCTTGCTGTCAAGCTGAGTTTTTTTCCTTTACTATCGATTTTAACTTTGGCTAATTTCTGTAAAGATATTTTCATGCTGCATTGTCTTTATTTTCTGATAATGCATTTTTCAATTTGGATAGGAAGATAACCTTATTATGTTCAAAATTGTTAATGCGTCTTGTTTTCCAGAGAGAAATAATGAGGCTGTGGAGGAAAGAGGGAGAGAGGGAAGGAGGAGGGAGAAAGAGAGACACACATAGGCAGAGAGACAGAGGCAGAGGGAGACAGAGGCGGAGACAGAGATGGAGGTGGGGCAGAGTCAGGGAGAAGCAGAGAGAGGGGAAGACTGCGAGGTTCTATGAATACAAAGGATAAGAGGAGGAGAGAAGAAAGGGAAGAGAAGAAAGGGAAGAAGGAAGGAAGGATAAAATAAAGAAATGGTGGGAAAGACAAAAGAAAAAGTGGTTTCTTTTTAAAAAAATGTGGAAGGCTTCATATTCAAGTACTGAGTAACCATAGGGTTTTATCATTCTGATAAAGAAATAGATAGGTCCAGTCTGCCTTTTGGGGTAGACTTTTGGGCTAGCCATCTACTAGCAAATCTCACAAGATTCATTTCTTGGCATGGATAACATAAAATCCAGATGCTATCGTTTTTACTTGGCGTGACAGTGAACCCAGTGCATTCAGTTTTGTGGGCATTGTTTTGTTCTGAGTGAGGGTCGCATCTCACTAGGCAAACCTTCTAACATGAGCTACACTCTAAACTCCAAATTAAAATATTAATTTAATGAACAGCATGCCTGCTGTTGAGCCAACGAGCTATAAAACAAAGAGCAAAACATAAGGTAGCTTCATAAACAGTTTTAGAATCTAATTAAAATAAATCAAGTGCCTCCTTTGCTTACAATGCTACTCATATTTGGTAAAGATAACAATTTGAGAAAGACACTTCAAAAGAAGGTACATATGTTAAACAGTCAATTATTATGCAATATTCTTCTGAAAAGCTAAGATAAGAAATTATGAGGTGTGTATTCTTTTTAGCATCTTGCCAAAAATGACACTTTTGATTCTTGCTCCTAAAATGTCTTATTTAATTTAGTCTGCTATTAGTATGCTGTTAATGACAATCCCCTCTCAGTATTCATAAGTGCCTGGTTCCAGGACTCCTGCTGATACCAACACCTGGGGTGTTCCAGCCCCTCACATAACTGGGCATAGTATCTGGGTGTAGTATATGCACATCCTCCGGTGTACTTCAATCTTATCTAGGTTATTTATAATATCTAATATACTGTAAATGTTATGCCAATTTTTTGTAGGGTTTTTATCATGAATAAGTGTTGGACTTTATCAAAATCTTTTTCTGCATCAATTGAGATGATCATGTGATTTTTTACTTTGGCTCTATTGATATGGTGTATTACATTAATTGATTTGCATATATTGAATCACCTCTGCATTCCTGGGATGAATCCCACATGGTCATGGTGTATAATTTTCTTGATGATTTGTTGCATTCTGTTTGCTAGTATTGAGAAATTTTGCATCTATATTCACTAGGGAAATTGGCCTGTAGTTCTCTTTTTTGGTTGGGTCTTTCTCTGATTTTGGTATCAGGATAATACTTGCCTCCAGGAATGAACTGGGGAGAATTCCTTTCTTTTCAATTTCCTTAAGGAGTTTAAGAAGTACTGGCATTAAAACTTCTCTAAATCCCTTGTAGAATTCAGTTGTAAATCCATCAGGACCTGGGCTTTTCTTCATCGGCAAATTTTTTATTACATTTTCAATTTCACTTGCTAATGTAGGGTTATTCAGGATTTTTATGTCTTCTTCATTTAGCTTTGGTGGTTTATATGTATCTAGAAATCTATCCATTTCCTCTGTGTTTTCCATCCTAAGAGAGTAAAAGTTTTCAAAGTAGGTACTGATGGTCTTATGAATATCTACAGGATCTGTAGTAATTTCATCTCTTTCATTCCTTATTGCATGGATCTGAGGTTTTTCTTTCCTGTTTTTGATAATGTTGGCTAGGAGTTTATCAATTTTATTTATTTTTTCAAAGAACCAAGTATTTGATACATTAATTCTTTGTATTGTTTTTTCAGTCTCCAGTGCCTTAATTTCTGACCTGAGAGTTATAATTTCCTGCCTTCTCTGGGGTTTGGGTTTGATTCATTCTTCTTTTTCTAGAAGCTTGAGGTGCAGCATAAGATTGTTTATTTGTGCTTGTTCTGTTTTCCTGAGGTAGGAATTCACTGCTATAAATTTCCCTCTGAGGACTGCTTTCATTGCATCCCACAAGTTCCTGTAAGTTGTGTCTCCATTTTTATTTGATTGTACATAGTGTTTAATATCTTCTTTGATTTCATCTGTGACCCATTGATTGTTCAGGAGGGTGCTGTTTAATTTTCATACGTTTATGGAATTCTTGTGATTTCCTTTGTCATTAATTTCCAGTTTCATTGCACTATGGTCTGATAGTATGCCTGAGGTAATTTCAACTGCCTTACCTTTCCTTAAGCACATTCTATGTATTAACATATGGTCTATTTTAGAGACCATATGCTGTCCCATGTGCAGCTGAGAAGAATGTGTATTCTGATGCTGTTGGGTGGAACACTCTGTACAGGTCTACTAAGTCCATTTGTTCATGTATTTGGTTTAGTTCTGCTATTTCTTTGCTAATTTTTTGTCTAGTTGATCTATCTCTTTGTGATAATAGGGTACTGAAATCCTCTGTTATGATTGTGTTGCTGCTTATTTCATTTTTCATATCTGTTAAAATTTGTCTTATATATTTGAATGCACCTGTGTTTGGTGCATAGATATTTACGATTGTTATCTCTTCCTCTTGAAGTTTTACCCACACAAGTATGTAGTGACCTTCTTTACCTCTTTTAATAGTTCTTGGTTTGAAGTTCCCATTGTCTGCTAACAGAATAGCTACACCTGCTTTTTTCTGGGTACCTGTCACATGGAATATTGTTTTCCATCCTTTGATTTTCAGTCTATGAATTTCCTTTGGAGTTAAATGTGTTTCTTGTATACAGAATATTGTTGGATTTTGTTTCTTGATCCAATCTGCCAGTCTACTTCTCTTGGTTAGTGAATTGAGTCCATTTACATTGATGGTTATAAGGGATATGTATTGGCTTATCTTTGTCATGTTGTTTTCTTGCTGTTGGTTCCTCTTGTTTCCCTCTGTTTAATTGCTTGCTCTGCTTTGTGTTTCCTTTCTGTTGTTGTTCTTAAAGTTGTGGTCTTTTTTGTCTCTTTCTAGAATATCTTTTAGAAGTCTTTGTAGGGTTTGTTTGGTGCTCATGAAGTTCTTCAGTTGATCTTTATTGTGGAAGTATTTTATTTCTCCATTCATTTTGAAGGATAGTTTTGCAGGGTCCTTCAATATGGGTTGGAACTTGTTTTCGTCCATGACTTGAAATATTTCACTCCAAGCTCTTCTTGACATGATGGTTTGTGTTGAGAAATTTGCTGTGATTCTGATGGGCTTTCCTTTATAGGTGATCTTTTTCTTTTCTTTAAGAGCTTTTAATATTCTGTTGTCTGTTGAATTTCTGGGATCTTGAGCACTATATGTCTGGGTGTAGATTTATTTTGATTATGGCTTGTTGGAGTTCTATATGCTTCACTGACCCAGATGTCCAATTCTTTCTCCATTTTTGGGAAATTTTCTGCTATTACTTCTGCTAATAGTCTTTTTATGTCATTTGAGTTGACACCTTCTGTTTCACTGATACCTATTAATCTTACATTATTTTTCTTTGCTTTGTCTTGCAACTATTGAATTGTTATTTCTTGGTTTCTTGTTGTTTTTATGAGATCCTTCCTTTCACGGTCATTCACAGCAATGCTGTGTTGAAGTTCTAAAAGTCTATCTTCATCTTTGTTCAAGAGGTTTTGCCAGCTTTCAATGGAAGTTTTAATTTCCTGGATATCTGTTTTAATCTGTTTTATGCATTCCAGTTCACTTCTATATTGTTCATTCAAGGTTTCCATTAATTTACTATGCTCCTCTACTTTTCTCCTATGTCTTCTTTGGATGTGCTAAGCAATTCTTACATTATTGTTGTCATTTCTTTTTTTGCCCCAGAGATTATTTCTGATCTGATTTCTTCTATGGCCTGATGGAGTTGTTTCTTTACTTCAGATGCTATCATTTCAGAAACTTCAGGTGTTTGACTTCCAAGCTTGTCTGTGTTGATATCTCCTGGACTTGTTCTGTGTGTGGTAGAGGTCTGAGGTTGCATTTTGCTCCTTTGTTTTGTCATTTTCAGAGATGCCAACGTTCTCTGGAGCTCAGCCTCACTCCCAGGATGATGTCATAGTAGTGGGGCAAGGACACAAAGGTCGCTGGTACTTGGTGTGCCTCCCTCAATGATGTGTATGTGCAGGCAGGGTGCAATCCCCAGTGCTCCCACAGCTGTCTGTGGCTCAGCTTGGCTCCCACTCAGGTGTTCCCAAAGCTGTCCAGGTTTCAGCCCTGTTCCCACTGGGGTGTAGTACTGGGTAGGTCGTGGTCACTGTGTCTCCACACTCTGCCATTACCCCACCCAGTTCCCACACCAGTGTAGGAGGTAAGTGCACAGTCACTGAGGCCCCTGAAGCTGTCTGAGTTTCAGCTTAGCTCCCCGGAGGGTGCTGGGTGGGGGCAGGGATGAGAACCCAAGGCCCTTGAGGTTGTCTGGGGCTCCCCTTGGCTCCTGAGCTGATGGGGCAGAGGTGGGGCCAGCTCACTAGAGTTCTTCAAGCTTCCTGAGGTGCAGCTTAGCTCCAGTGGCGGAAGGGGGCAGGAGGGGAAGGGCAGGGAGTGGATCCCATGCCCCTAAAGCTGTCCAGGTTCCTGCCTGGTCCCAAGCTTGTGTGTGGGGGTGGCAGCAGCTCACCAGAGTTCCCAAAGCAGAACACTTGTTTTAGACTTATATTCATCTTCTGTGATGCTAGCAAATGAATGATTAACTCATCTGTTACAGAAGATTTCCACTCTAATCATTTTTCTTTTTTTATTCAAAACGATGGAAAAATTAATGACAATTACTAATGTGATTAGTTCCAGTTACTGGCTTCTGATTGATTGTCTTTATTTCCCTGTCACTGATGAAATCGCAAGAATTTTTTCTTTGGAGTATAAACAAGTGCCATTAATGTGCTTGGTGGGAGCTGTTTAATCAAAGTAGATTGCATGCTCCACACTTCAGATTCTTTGCGACTTGTCTGCAATGAAGACACAGCCCCGTCCCGCTCTTTTGGAAGCAGGGCTGAGTCTCCCTCGCACGGAGCACTTGGAGCAATCTGAGGTTCGCCATGGCCCCGCATGGCAGTTCTCACTGGGAACTAGAGGATGAGGGGGAGGGGTAACTTGTCTGCAGTTTTATAACTAACTCTGCAATTTTATTTTAATAAGGCTCTTGAGAATCATAGAAAAGGAAATCCACACAAAATTACTAATAAAAGTCCTCAATCTTTCCAAAATAAGAGTAGATTAAAATGTGATAGTGAAGTCTGTACTTGATATTCAAGTTCAACGTTGTTCCTTTCGCTGTCATTAATTACACCACAACTGATGTTATCATCACTTTCGGTCAGGGCTCTTCTAGAAGTATTCACTCTTACAATGAGAAAGTTGTACAAAGTAAATAGCAGGAATGCAAATCTTTAACTTTTGCAGATGTTATAATTACATACCTGGAAAACATGAAAACGTTCTCTGAACTGAAAAAAATATTAAAACTGATTACAACATTGAATAATTTATTCAGAAAAAACAAGCCAGAATACTCTTCATACACACAATAACTGAATGATAAATATTGTTGGGAGCAGTTGAGCTGGATATTGTTCACAGATGCAGACCTGAGAGCCCAGAGCACCCCAGGGGAGCAGGTGTTCCAGCCCTGACAACACAGGCATGAGAGGCAGGGGGAGCTAGTTAAGCAAAGGGGAGTTATGTGACTTCAACCTGTCAAATGTATAAATAAATACACAGTGGTAGTTGAGCAGCTCCCTTTTTCCCACGCTGAGAGAGGTTTCCTCCTGACCTCAGCTTTCTGTGTATGTCTCTTATCTTTATTTCTCCATCCTCTCATCCTCCTTCTGCCCTGGTAATTTCAAGAGCTGCTCCAGGATATATGTACAAATTTCCACGGCCATGTGGTCATGAGGTGATGTTATCTCATTATATTCTACATAATATACATACTTTCACCACATAAGTGGTTTATTATTGACCAAAATGTAGTCACGTGTGACATAAGAGAAACAAAATATTATGTGCTATCAATGTAGAGATAACTGAAATCAGTCAGACACACAAGCTTAAATATAACATGGTTATCTTATGTGAGACAATCAAAATAAAGTAGAGAGAAAAATAGAAGAGATATAAATAAGAAGTAGGAAATCTCCTCCAAATGGATGAAGGAACAAGAGATGAAGGGAGGGGGAGGAGGAAAGGGAATGGAAAAAATAATTGAAAGGAAAAAACTGATGAAAATAGAGCTTTTTCAAATGGGAAAGAACCAACAGTTGGAAGGAGCAGGGAGAGAGGGGAAGGGAAAAGGATGAACACAGAAAAGGGACAAAAAAGAATTAAGGTGTATTATGTTCATGTACCAACTCTCCATGATATTCATTATGGACTGCAAATATGTACTAACAATAAAACTCTGTAAAACTCTAATAAAGGGAATACAAGAGATTAAAGGGAAAGCAAAGACAAAGATATACCTTGTGCCAGGAAAAGAAGAGTCCGTATAAATTATCATCACTCTCTTTTTCTTTTTTTTTTCTTTTAAAAATAAAAGGAGGAAAACATTAACAGACAATCTTTTACAAAATAGCAAAAGAACAGTACAGACAATACAGAGTTACAAACAAAGTGGTATGAAATTAACAATGTTTGTTGTATTACATATCGATATCTTCAAAGTGGTCATCACTCTTTTCTGCCCTACTAATTTTATTTACATATAAATTATATATTAGTATAATGCAGTGTGATATTTCAATACATGCATGAGTCATGCATTGATCAAATCTAGTTTTCCTTTATCATCTTCCCCCCAACCTCTATAAATCATTGTTCTACATTCAGTTAAGCTTGTTTTTCTAAACCTTCCACATATGAGAGAGAAAATGTTCTTGTCTTTCTGAGGCTGGCTTATTTCACTTAACATAGTGTCTTCCAGTTGTATCCATTTTGCTGTAAATAACAGAATTGATTCTTCTTTATGGCTGAATAATATATATATCATTTTCTTTATTCATAAATTTCTTTATGGACATTTGGGGTGATTGCTGATTCCATAACTTCAGTATGTGAATAAAGTAGTACTAAAATAAAACACATGGTATCTCATTATTATGCTAATTTCATTTCCTTGGCTATACAAAGAAGAGGAACAGCTGGATCATGTAGTAGGTCTACTTTTAGTTTTTGAGTGACCTCTATACTTTCTCCATAATGGCTGTCCTAGTTTAAATTCTCACCAACAGCCAACACTTCCTTAACTCACACTGCCTTACCACATTTCTAGAAGACAATCCTAATAAAAACAGATTATTTTTTAGTTAGGAAAAAAGTCATACTAAAATTAATTTGAGAATAAATTAACATGCAAATACACAATTTCTAACAAGGAGAAGAATAAAGGTACATTAGCCCCAAAACACATATTAAACTATTTTGTAAAGCTTTCTACTAGAGTAAAATAAACATAAAAAATCATGATTAATAAAGAGATAATCAAGAGAAGAGAAAGAAGAGGCTAGCACTACTCCAGAGCTGTGTTTCTGGGTGAGGGAGACCTCAGGATGGGAATCAGGACAGGCCCCCTCTCACCTGACAGGAATTACCCCTGACTGCCACAGAGGAAGCTGGCCCCAGCCATTTAGGTTTGTTAATAAAAGGAAGAGCTACTCCCTGATCTCTGGAGCCTCTGTATAGAGATTTCCTTCCCTTCACCAAATCTGTGTTTCCTTCCCTCTCTCCTGTTTATTCCTGTCCTTTCCATTTGGGGCTTTTCTATCATTATCATAAAGTTTTGGGTTTTTAAAAAAAGAATTATAATCATTTGTATCTCTTGCTGTAAGGAACAAATATTTACTGTAAGGAACAAATACTACAAAAATAAATTAAACTGTGCTAAAATCACCACACAAATACTAAAATTGGAACAATACAGAAAAGATTAGCATAGCCCCTGTTCAAGGATGATGTGCAAATTCACGAAATGATCCATATTTTTGACAAATCTGAGGCATTGGTAGGAAAACGGATGTTCCTGGAAAATATAATATTAAGTGAAATAAACCAGACACAAAAGCTGAAGTACCATATGATATTCCTCATTTGAGTGAGGCAAAGTACAAGCAAAGAAAACGATACAGAATGGATAGGCGGGGACAAGGGGAAGTATCTCTTGCAGCGGAAAAGTGATCCACGGGACCTAGGATGAGAGGTGAGGAGGAGGGCTTGGGGAAGTGAGGGCAGTAGAGATACTCCATCTACAGGAGCCTCAGGACCAGTCAGTGCCAGCACTGCACCACGGCGTGTGCCAAGACAAATAACGTCAGCAAAAATGGAAAAGGGGACGGGGGCCTCGTCAAGGAGAGGACGAAAACAGTAAAGAAGCTGTAATAGGTACACGTAACCACTCTCAAGACGATTGTAAACCACATGAATTGTAAAGATGTGCTATTAAAAAATAAACATTAAAAGACTAAATTTATTCATAGAGTCTGTCTAAATTCATGTCCTTAATAGTGCCAGGTAGAAAAACAGTGCAACTCTCATTCTTTTCTTTTTGTTTAAAATTCATTGAAAAGCAATGTATTTTCATCGTGCTTGTTTTTATTGCGGCTGTCAGTCAACCACGTCACATGAACTATGAAGAAGACAGTGGGAAGCGGTGACATACAGCGGCCGTTGTCTTCAGTGGTCTGGATCCCGAAGACTCTTCCTCTGCTGCAGCGCGGCCCACTTCCCAAACCCTCTGCCTAAGGCTGCCCCTCGCTGTGACTCACGCCTTCAGCACACGCTGGCCGATGGGGCTCGTGGCAGTCTGTCTGTCTGCTCAGGAATCTCCTCAAGGCTTCCGTTTCTCAGGCAAGACTGTGCTTTTCCTTACTTACTTTTAATCGCAAGGGAAAAGTGCCATTTGCCAATTTATTTGTTTTTTGGTTTATCCTTAGATGGAGGCTCAACAAGAAACGTAAGTCAACAGTATCTTACTCTCTCGTTACTGTTGTTTTTGTCACGCATCATTTTCTGACATGCGTCATTTTCACTTATTTCACACCGGCGATTGGTTCCCCATGGGCCAGACTCCATCTCCATCCGTTTCCTTCCTTACGGGACTCATCTCCAGGTTTGGATTGTAGTCAGCCCTGCCTTCAGTGCAGGCAATGATTCCCAGCTTCACTTCCACTGAGCAAGGTTCTGGCTTCATTTGTAAGCCAGAATCCATATGTCTGCTTTGAAGTCGTTTGTCCAGTAAGCTGAGTGTGTTGTTCAGCTCAGAGGCTTCTAGTCCTCTGTCTTCGGATCTGACACTCTTCTCAAGCACATGTATCTGTATTTGATTTTGTCTTCACTACTTTGGCTTCATAAGAGGGACTTGTTACCTTTGAAATTTTACTGAGTTCTTTACAAGAGTAGATTAGCAGAAGTAACAAATGTGTAAGAAATACATTATATTTCTAGTTTCATATTTTACTAGCTAGAAAACAGTTAAGAGTTTCAAAATATTCTGGATTCATAAGAACCCTACTTATGAAGATTATGTGTATACACATATATAATCTCATCAAATCACACCTGTAGTTAGCAGATGCCAATTTTATCAGTCATTATCGTTTGACTACTTAAAGTTTCATTTCCAGCATTTACTTATTACATAAAGAGGGAATGAAATTGGTAAAAAAAAAAAAAAAAAAAAAACCCTTCCTTTAGTTGTGTTTTTTTTTATGGTGTACACCCATGGTTCTCAAACTTCAGCAGAACTACAGAACTACCTGGAGGGTTTGTTGTAGCACTAACTGATGGACCCTGTCCCCCAAATTTTGGATTCAGTAGGTATGGGATGGGCAGAAAAAATTGCATTTCTGATGGTTTCTGATTTACGCTGATGCTGCTGGCATGTGGGTAACATTAATCTGTGCTCAATTAAGGGTACTGAAAAAATCGTATCTTTACTGCACTTGATTTTAAATTTTCATCGGTATGTTGATTTTCTTAAGCTCTAAATCTGACTATGCATATGTATATATATATATATATATATATATATATGTGTGTGTGTGTGTGTATATGCATACACGCCTGCATATGAGGATTTTATATATAAAGTTCAGAACTAATCGAGGACTAAGAGAAAAGCACCAGGCCAGGGACTGTCAGCATATCAGTTTTTTAGAGATAAATTTTAATAGGAACTGGGGGGGAGGGCAGCTGGCCCTAAATCTAAATTTCAATTCCTTTCCAAATCACAACCAGAATTGGATGTTCACAGCCCCATCCTTCACCCTCCCCAGTTTCAAGCACAGAATATGCACCTAGAAATACACTGCTTGAGGGGACAGAAAACATGGGCCTTTTAAGAGAAAAGCGTTCCAGAAGGTCTCTGAGGAGGACAAGCAGATGAGGACCACGTCTTCTGCTGAGCTCAGCAGTCCAGAGAAGCTGGGGAAGACGTCTAGGACCTGTCTGAGTGTGGAAAATGTGCACTGTGGAGGTCAGGTGCAAACTTAAAAATAGATTAAATGTCTTAGGAGAATTGGTGCTTTCTTTCACTAAATTTCCTATAGCACAGACAGACAGAGGATAATGCTCTACGAAATACACAGATATGACTAACAAGCCTCAAAAACACCTCCCGATTTTGATCCTTAAAAGCAAGAATGCTAAAATCATAAGAAAAATAAAATAACAGCCTGAAGGGAAAGAAATTGTTAATATTATTTTTAAATAACCAGAACGAAGTTGAATCTAAATTTGAACTCCTTGTAATTAGCTTGAAAATAGTAAAATGGGGGACTTTGGACATGAAGAAGAATTACAAGGCTTTTAAGCAATGTGTGCTACTAATATCAATTGAATTCTCAGGAAAATTTGTGAGTTTAGGATTTCATCCAGAGCTGTTATCCATAAGGCAATGAAACACTGTCTTGAGGATAATTTCATCTGCAACCTGCAGGAACTCGGAGTTACGCATGCTGCTGGCGTAGGACGCCCGTAAGGCTGGCCCGTCCTGAGAACAGTGGAGTGCCTAGGGCCAGCAGATGGGCCTAGGGCTGCCAAGGAGGAGATGCTGACGAGCCTGGGAAGGAAGCCACAGCTCCTGAGGACCGATTGAAAGTGGATTTTTGTCTATCTCCAGTAAGTCCAGTGAGCATATATCTGTATTTTAAGACCCTCCGGTTATTCCCTCAATATGTCCATTTCTCCTTCCACCTAGATTTTTCTGAAGGAAGCTAAGCAAAGCAGCTGCTGGCTTTCAACTATAGAATAATTTAATTTCAATTACAATTAATGAAGCTTCAAGTACTTGTCAATAATGCCAACTAGTTAAAATCATATTTTCCATAATATTTACTGAAAACTGAAGGGTATTATACAACCTCAGTATTACTGGATATATCAAACTGAATATTGTATTAGCTCTTTGATCAAGATATTCAAGGGTCCTGCAGGAAGATAGGCTTGCAAACAAATTTAAAACATAATATAGTGAGGAAGAAAGGAAAGATGAAGTAAAAAGTACTAAGATGGGATATGTACATGTATCAATGCCCCATGGTGAATGCTTTCATTATGTATCATGTACTAATAAAAATAAATTTAAAAAGTAAATAAAACATAGTGTGGTAAATGCTACCATGTGTTGCAGGTACATAGGTGAGCAACCAAATCGGTAGGAATCAGGGAAGGAAACAAATGTAAATAAGGTTTTAAGAATGCACATTTCAAATATACTTCTACAGCCTTCAGACACAGCCTCTTACATTCTGTAGCATAATTTTTCAGATAACAAACCTTTGATAACACTGCTCTGTAGTCTGCCTTGGAGAGTAGCTTACCTAAAGGGTCAGTTACAGAGAGGATGGTTCCTGGTGAATGAACGCTTTGTTCTGCTTTTGCATTTTTGTTGTTTTTTCTAATGATGCAGGAAGATGGCATAATTTATGGGAAACTTGTAATTTTCCTGTGATTTTAAAGGCAGGTTAAAAAAAAACCAATTTTCAAGATGAGTCCAAGGTCTGATTTTGAGCTTAAACAGATTATATCTATTATTTCTTTTTGAGCTCCATAGGACAAATAATTGTTTCCATTTTACATGTTGCCCAAATGTCAGTTTAGGTCATCCTGTTACTTTTGGAGACATTTTCCCCAATTTTTATTAAGATAGTTTTAGGCTCCATACTTGCAGGAAATTTGAAAAAGTAACGCAGAGAAGCATCTCCGCCAGGAGTGCACGGCTGCAGTCTCCCTCCGCAGCCTTACAGGCAAGATGCGGAGCTTTCTCTGTAGAAGGTGTCTCAGCGTTGTTTGCGCTCTGGGAGTGGATTCGAACATTGAAGGCTATTTTTGTAGATCTCTTTTGAATAATCTATTTATATCTATTTCCTATTTTTCCCAGATTTTTATAACTTTTCCCTTTATTTCAAAGAGATATTTAAATATTCAGAATTGTAGTGTATTTGCTGTGCTGTATGTTACAAATATTTTCTACTGTTTTTTTTGGTTGCTTTTCAACTTTGCCAATAGTGTTTTGTGCCATGAAAAACATTTTTTTTCTTTTTAAATTTTTATGTAGTTAATCAATTTTTAAAAAACTTGTCTCTGGATTTGGACTCACTGTCAGAAAACCTTTCCATACCCTGGGCTTAAGTGAAAGAAGAACTCTTCTAGGTTTTCTTCTAGTATTTGTAATAGTCTCCATTTTTACGTTTAGATTCCTGACCCATTTGAAGGTTATTCTTGTGTATGGTGCGGGATATGGATGTCATTTTCTCTTTTTCCAAATGACTACAAAACTGTCCTAGCACAATTTAAGTAAAATATGATATCTTCCATGGTGAGGTGATTTAAAATACTTCTTCATTATATACTAAATTTTCATAGATATTTGGGTCTACTTATGGATTTTCTGTTGCACTTCACTTATTTACTGGTTTTTATGAACAGTTACTAACTGGTCTTAAACAAAGTAGCTCTGTGTTGAGTTTTGATATTTGATTTGCCTAGTCCTTATTTCATAGTTTTTTCATTCTTTTATAGAATACATATGTATGTTTATTTTTCTGTATGAATTTTATCAGTTCTGCTAACGCTGTATGAGACAAAAATACTTGTCCATATTTGTACTGGTACTTGGTCATTGTGTGCTTTGAGCTCTTTAACTTTTATGTCAATTTTATATTTTACTGCTTTACTGAATTACTTTACTTTGAGTTAGTTTTATGACTGAGTGTTAGGATTCCTAGGTATACTACTAGACCATATGAAAATGGACACAGTGTTTTGTTTTGTTTTTTTAGTCCATTGTTATCGTTTTTATTTTTTGTCTGCTTGGCATTAGCTGACACCTCCGGTGTAATGTGGAACAGTATAGAGATTGTGGCATGTTTGCCCAGTCTCTCATCTTAGGAAGTTGTCTCCAGTGTTTCTCCCTAAATCATGCATTAGCTTTAAGTCAAAAGTGTATGAGTTTTACAATATAAGATAAATCCTTCAGTTTCTATTTTTCAGTGTTTTAAAATCATTTACGGAATTTGAATTTTGGCAAAGGCTTTCTCAGCCTCTACGGTGACAATTATATGGCAGTAATATAAATTAGGTTTATTAATGTAGCATATGCTAATAATGGATTTCCTAATACTAAAGCATCTTGTTTTCCTAGAATAAATCCATATAATCACTGTGTATTATTTTCTATAACTGGTTTTAAATTATGTTTCATATTTTATTCAGTATTTCTGCATATACATGACAGAAATTGGTCTATAAATTTATTTTTGCTGTCTTTTTCAGTTTTAGGGACCATTATAAAATTTGTTACATTGAAGAAAATTTGAAGTTTTGCTTTTCTCTGGAATAATTCCTAGAGCATTGCATTTTTCCTGCCTGTGAAGGTCTGACAGACTTCTGTGATACCAGTTGAAGTGAATATTTTTATTGCAAGGTGGTTTTAAAAAAGATGTTTGTGGAAATTTATAACAGCAGCCATAGAAAACTAATACAGCTCCTTAAGAACTGAATCACTTGCATGGAGTTTAGTCTTTGAAGATTCCTATCTCTAATTGAGTAAATTTTGGTGGTTTCTGTTTCCCTAAACAAAGTATCCATTTCACTCAAGCTTTAAAATATATTTGCATAGACGTCTAAAAGTCTTTCAACTAAAAATAAATTTCTTCTGTTTCAATAGTTTTTTCACTGGCAATTTGTGTTCCTTGTGCTTTCTTCCTTTTTTGTTGGTCTGTTCTGGTAGTGATTACTTATGTTTTTAAGTTTTTTAGAAAATAGGATTTTGACTCATTCAGTAGAGATACTGTTTTTCCATATTTTGCTCTTTCTACTTCTTTGTTGTGTGTGTGTGTTTGTGTGTGTATTTTTGATTTACTTTGCTGCTCTAATGTTCTTCTCTCTTTTTTAAAAATAAGAAACAAATTCTTTGAATTTTGTCATTTCATTCTCGTTGTATTTAATGCTATAAAATTTCCTCAATAACTGCTTTCAGTGTACCCAGCAGATCCATGTCCTATTTCCATTATCACCGTAATTTCCACCCATGTTGTTTAATAGACGATTTTCTTGTAGTTGTTACTGAGTGTGTTAATTTGTGTCAAAAGACTTGTGCTTGAAAATGTGCATAAAATTGGTATAAGTTTCTAATCCAATCATTTTAAATATACTCTGATTTTTTTAATGACTTTTTTGATTTCTTGGGGTACTAGAATATCCGTACTCCACAGAATATCAGTTACTTCAATCTGAGAAGTGCAATTATTTAGTGAATTTCTCCTTTTGTTTCCAGAAGTGAAATATTGTACAGTATGACAACTGGTGTCTTTCCTGTCCTTTAATTTCAATTGCATCCAAATAAGTGAACTTTCCTCATTCCCCCACCCTTTCACAGACTCCATTATGAGATCATTTATTTTGTTTAAAACATGTAAAGACACCCTGGAAAATTGAAACAGCTTTATTTAAGGCATAAAAACTAGCTCTAAATTCTATAGCATATTTATTAAAATGGTAAAAGTCTAATTTTACTCTTAGAAGTGAAATATAAAGAACTTATCGAGTTGGGAAAAGAATTTTAGAAGATGCTTTGGTATGAAGTTATACATATTAAACTATAAATTCATTAGGTTTAATTTTAATATGTAAATAAAATCTTAACCAAATAATAATTTAACTCAAGGATATGACAGTGTCCTAAGGAATTTTAATTTAAACCTAAATAATATTATCTGAGAGTGGCATGTGCCTGTCATTTGTTATCATTAAAAAGTTAGTGCTGGTCCTGAGTCTTAAAGTACAATGTAAATGTTTGAATGCTGAATAATTTATTTGAGATTAATTCTAAAGGAAGTAAAAAGAATCAAAGATACCTACCTTATTAAGATACTTTATCTTGTCAAATGAATTAGTAGGTGATCTATTCTTATGTCTACATAGTACATAAGGAAGCATGAGTAAAGACAATCTCCTAGACCTATTATGTTATCAGTATAATATTGTGGGAATTGAGTGGACATGGTGGGGAGTATAAATAGAGTTTAAAATCCCATTTGAATAAAAATAAGTTAGCATCATTTTGAGCAAATGCAAAGTTAAAATGCATAAGTAGTAATGCCTATTGAAGCTCAAGGTTCAAGTGAATTTTAACAGCATCTTCATCTTTATATCATGACAATTTAACAATTTAGTAGTATTCTGAGTAACAATGAGCAGTATGATAACACAATTCCAATACAAAATCCCGAAGACGGTTAAGCAAAATTAAAATATTTGCACTATTTGATATGGAAAGTTACCTCCTGATTAAATGTGTCATATTTATAATTTAGAACATTTCATTGGGTGTTAATCAAGAGTACCATAGCAGATTAGTTCTTGTGAATCTTAAGTATTCTGAAAGGAACATTCAATCAAGTCATTTAAAGTTTATTTGAACAGTTCATGGGATTTGGAAACTGAGAACTAAAATGTATCATACAGGGTCTGTAAACCTGATTCCTGCTTTGAATTGTGTTAAGGAAATCATGTAAGTTTTAGTTAGAGAAGGGTGATTAAACTCCTAGTTTCCAGATGTCAGAGAGAAAGGAAAGAGAATCAAATCAACCTCTACATAAACAAAGCTTGCTCCTTATTCATGTTTAACTGCACAGGATAAACTAGTAGGTTTTGTAATACCTCAGTCCTATTCCTCAAAACAAGGGTAATGTACATCATAATCCAGGATGGGATAAGGAAAGATAATTTGTTTAAAAGATCATTATCACTGTGTAGATGAGGTAGAGGGCTAGAAATTCTACATACAAGCTCTAAGGGAAATGTGGACGATGGGAAGGGAGGACATTTTTAGCTCATCACATCCAGTTGGAGGAACAGGTAAGAAAGCCTGGAGAGTGCGGACTGAGCAGTGGTGGTTTTCCTCAACCTCACAGACACCTCAGCTACGTCTCATTAGGAAGAGCTAGACACTGATGTGTGGAAGTTGCTGGGTGGTTTTCTCATTACCTTGGGTGTGTACATTAATACATTTATATTATGTGTGCAATTTTCTAGAAATTCCTGGACATTTATCAGGCTAAAAATTTTAGAAAGCTGAACAGTTTTCTAATGATTTATTCTCTGCTGGTACAACGCTGTGGTTTGACCATTTGGTAGTTCTGGGTGATGTACAGGAATGTTAATGAATCACTAAGGTGCTTTAGAATCCCTCAAGCCTGAGAACTCCACTTCATGAAGTCAGTTCTGCCCCAAACACTTAATTTTATCTGAAGTAGAGTACAGGCCAAATATCTATTACATAACCATTTAGAATTTTAACAAACAAATTTCCTGACTTCCAAAATCACATAAATCCTCTCATTCTGTTCTCTTTATGGTTCACTTGTTAGCCCCTTTTTTTTCCACTTTAGAAACCAGAGAAATGTACTGAGTTTGCTGCCAGAGAATTGAAAACGCAATCAGATTTTCTCCCTCAACAAATATTTACCGAGAACCTCCTGTGGATCAGCCTATAGGATGATGCTGAACTCCTGTTTTAATTCTTCTGAAAGCATGCTTCAGAGATTTGTGGACAGGGGAAAGAATCCTGCCAAAAAAGAACATTAGATTCGCGTTCAATGTGGCTAATTTTGCTTGGGGGAAAACAGTGACAATACAAGTGAAATAAAAGTAAATTTAACAAATGCCCAAGACAAAAAGGATATTTGTTGTTTTCCAATATTTCAATATTGTAGTCTACACAGTCTATATTTTTAATAAATTTCTAATTATCAGATGTTTCTAAAGGAAAACAGAATGCTCATATTTTTATGAAACTCAGCTTCACTATAAAATAGTCCCACTCCTGAGCATGATTTCCGTGTGTTTAATCTTGCTGATGCTTTCCTGTCCTAACAGCCTTGTCCACGACCTTGAAAGTACACACATCACTTATCAAATAGTGAATACACTAACCTCTGATGATGAGAAGCACTATCTTAGCTTGCAAATTGGTCCTTTTATCATAGACTGCTATGGTAGAATTATCATGGGCAGCTAGATGGGGCTAACCCCGGAGGGTGTCAGTACAGAAGATGAAAACACATCACAACTGCAGCCAGAGGTGCATATGTTGGAGGCCAGAACTCAAGGTAAAGACAAAGTGACCAGGCCTAAATGCCTCCCTAAGAGATAAATTAAACTAGCAACATCCATCACCTGGTGGGTGGCCAGACCCCCTGACTTGTTTCTTCCTAAAAGCTTTTTTTCTTTTCCAAGTACATTTGCTACATGACCTGATTCCCCACTGGATCAGTATTACCTAACCAGCTAAACTTGTTATCTTACTGGTTGATCATTGTTGTGTCCCACCCTCTACCCACCTGGTGATGTATGCACCGTACGATGTTGCTGTATAAAACTTACTCTGTAAAATGGGGTCCATGGCAACACATTTTCCAGCCCCCTCCTTTTTCTCTCAGGAGCTATCTCTCAAAATTTTCCTACTCTTAACCTCCCTTGTTCCTTAGAATTCATTCTTCAATTTCAAGAACTTGGCATATTGGACATCTAGCAGGTTGGGAGTTACATTTCTTTTCCCTGTATCACTTTTCCATGTTCACACCTTGTCATTGTTATTTTAATATCCTAACGCCAGACAACAATTCATTTGCTCAATAATTCTTTTACAGAACAGAGATCACTGGGAATATCTGCTTATATTTTCCTTCCAGGATTTTCAATCTCCTCTCCCCAAAGTCCACTAGAGAATTTGGAATGAGACTAATCAATGTATATTTCCTATAATTAGTGAAAATCTGCAGTTAAAACTTAGTGTCTGCTTGCAGCCTAATGTTCTTTCATATGGACCAGAAAAATTAAAACATGTAGCAATTAAAGACATGTAGAGGATGAATGAAAAGGATGATGAAAACCCTGACACCGTGCACACCTAGTTCCCAGCTGAAGCCAAGACTCAACTATCCCTGGTCCTAGAACCTGAGAGGTCCCTCTTTCCTTTCTCTAATTCCCTTGCACTTAATCTAGTGTAAGAGGGGATCATTTACTTAGAAACAGTTCACGTCTAACCAGCATAATGCAATATAACTAAGTGGGTATTACTGAACTACTGGCTATTTGTCTCTGTAGTACGTGCTGGAAAGTAAAGATAAATAAGACACAACCCCTTATCTCAAGCTCCCCTTTACACACGTTCTCTCAAGCACAGGAGGATGCAGACCAAGTACTATACTTTAGCGATGGATTTCTCATAGTACCTGAAAAGGTCAATAGGTGTCACTCATGATTCACTGAATTACTTTGCACCAAGACTGAGACAGATTTATGGGTTTACGCATCTTTCGTGATGTTAGCATTAGTTTATACTAAACAGTTTTATGGGAGTAACTGAGATGAGTTTGACTTTACAGTGCTAAAACAGAATTTTTGCTTCCCTGCAATTCTGAGACTAGTTCCTTGGTAATCTAAGATCTGAGGTTTCTATTTCAAATGCAAAATTATCATTAGAATAATTGTCATAGTTGCTACTGATTGGATTGTAGTACACTCATGAGGTGTTGGAAAGCACTACAAGAGGAGAGACCCTCCCATACAAAGTGCTTCACACACAGACAGGAAGACGGGGTGGGGGGCCTGGAGATGGAGGAAGATGGGAGGGAGGAGAGTGCAGGGGACAAGAATGGAGCAGGATGTGACATGTACGTGTACAATTCTCCTGACGAATGAGAATAGAACTTAGGAATAAAAATTTATGCACTCATATACAAACTTGTGAATGAAAATGTAAAATATTTAAAGGCAATTAATCTGTAAGGAAAACAAAACAGATTTTAAACCAAACGGAAAAATAGTGCCTGTATTTCCCTTGTCAGCATTCTCGTTGGAAATAGGATTGATTGTTTCCTTTTTTCTCTCTTGTGTGACTTTTAACTAGGACTACATAAAATTCCTGACAGGGAGATGCTTAGCCCTTGATCTTCAAAACCATTTTGCCCATTGTTTTTATCCAGTTAATCCTTGTTGTCTCAAACTGCAACTATGCTGTAAATCCAAGATCAGTTTAACCACACTGCCAAGTGCTGATGATGAATGAGTTGGTGATTAAAGGGTACAGGTTATCAAGACTGGTCATGTGATGTACCTTGGGCTAGAAACCCAGGAGACCACGTATATCTACAGCTACATTTGTCAGGCCATCATAATGAAGACCACAGACTGGTTGGCTTAAACAACAGATAGTTGTTTTCTCAGTTCTGGAAGCTAGAAGTCTGAGATCAGGGTGTTGAAGGGAAGGGTTTTTCTTGAAGTCTCCGTCCTGGGGATTCTAGATACCCACTTTCTACCTTCACAAGGTCTTCCTTCTGTGCATGCCTTCTCTGTATCCTAACATTTTCTTATTTTAACTGAATTACCTTTGAAAAGAACCTGTCAAGTTCCATTCTGATGTTAGGTCTTTAGAATGTAAATTTTGGCAACACAATTCAGTCCATAAAGACAACCTAACTGCTGCATATTGACATTTATAGATGATTCATGAATAGGTGATTTAATGTGACTGGTCATGTGAAGTGCCCTAGGGTAGGAATTCTGTCAACTGGACCTGTCCTGTTGCTATATTAACAGAAGAGTTGAAAAAGTAGACCTGTGGTTACCCAATGTATTTGAAATATTGGCTTTACTAAAATCTGACCCTGTTTTAACTCAGTTTTAAATCTATTTCTTAGTTTTTCCATGTGCAAAAAATTACCGACAAACTTAATATCATAGATTCAGGGGTGTGTGTGGTATGTGTACAGCTGCTAAGCAGAGTATTTCTTGTGTTCTTTAATCAGTACTCTCTAGACTTTAGCAATTAGGGAGTTGTCCTACATGATACCTATTGGTTGCTATGCTGTTTTTCTAAAGCATGGCTCCTTGGAGTTTCGTATTCCCTGCTAAACACCAAAACCAACCCACCTAGTAAAGTAACTGCCAACTATCAGCTCTTAAGTAGTACTGTCTCCTAAAAGAGAAAAACAAAAAATCCATGTGGGAAGCAAGGAAATATTTTTATGAGTCTCCACAGGATCCTTACCAGAGGACACGAGGAGGGAAAGAAGGGCAAATCTTTAGAAAACCAAAGGGTGATATAGAAAAAAAAGAAAAGAAATGAAAAGAAGGCCGGCAAAATTATTTAATGCTTACCATATGATAGACTTCTTAAAGTTAAAATCAACTTTGTTGTTAATTGTTGTTTAAGGTTTATTTAAGTGTGTGTTCATTTTAAAATTTATTTTCAGCTGTCAATGTGTTGTCAGATAATTATGTTATGCCATTTATGTAGCTGCTAAAAACTTTTAAGAATGAAATTGGGAGTTTATAGTGACTATGAGGCAACCCTGGGAAGTTATAGAAAATGCTATATAATTGTCAAAATTTACAGCCCATCAGCAAGACTTTGAGGAATATGGTATTTCTGTTAACCACGAAAGACAATTTAAAGGCAACTTCTTAATGCAATATAGATTTTACAAATCTGCTGTAAAAATGGAATATCCTCTAATCAGCCATTCAATGGAGAGTCTGCAAAATCTCAACGATTCTTCCTGTATTCAGAGGGCAAAAAATTGTTCAAATGCAGTTTTGAAATAATACCTCTTCATTGTCTGTAGCAACACAGAAAGAGACTTGAGCTAAAAAAAAATTAATTTAAAATCTTAGAAGCTGAACTACTATTTGGAAAGGGTGTTTATACTTGTTAGCTTCCAAAGACTACTAGTACCTCATGCTTTCCTTGGGGTATAACCAGGAGGATGGAGGAGGTAAGAGATGTAAATAATAATGTACACTTTGATACCTGGTATGGAAGTCGTCCAGCTCCAGTTCCCAGACAAAGACCTCATCCATGTTTCTTGACCACTCTTCCCTTTAAAGTCCCTGAGAATGAAAAATGCTTACATTGGTTGGTACTAGAGTCCTTGGCAGTTTCATATTTATGTATGTGCCCATGGGTGAATGCCTGTGATGATTTTGTTTCTCCTACAAAACAGTTCTAAATTCCACAATGAAAAATGATTAAATATTAATAAATATATTTAAAACAAAGCAATGTAGATGGTGCTGCGTAGTTGTGGGGACCATGGTGGAGGGTTCAGGCCAGTAAACCCTGTGGGAGGGGACTGAAGATGTGAGAGACAGAGGATATCTTTGCTGGGGGTCACGTCTCCAGCAAAACGGAGTGAAGCCCGTAGTGACTCAAATCCACCGATTTACTGTGGAACAATAAAGACAGTAAAACTCTACTGAGTGCAGTTGTTTGTTTAAAGTAGCAAGGCAGGCATGCAAGGTGCAGTGCCAGTTTGCCTGAATAATTAACTTTTATCTGTTTATCTGATTGTCTAGGGGGTCCCCTCCCCCAAGGTCCATCTCTGCAGCATCCCATCTTCAAGGTGTCCTGGCTCCTTGGGGTCAGCAGTCTTCTGCCTCCCAAGCTAACTTGAGCAGACATTAACCTGTTAGGTATTGCAAGGAGCTCTATATTATAGGCTGAGAGTCAGGTGGCCAGAGTGCTAATCTTTGTCCTGACACTCTAATTTTAGGCATTTTCTGTCCTCTCAGCTTGCCTCTGATTTCTTCTCTGTAAAACGGGTATAATGATAATATGTTTGCCTTGTACCGTTGTGCAAATTAAGTTGATTTGTATAATGGACATAAGAAACTTGGAGTAATATTTATCATATTGTGTACATGATAAAAGGTAATAGCTACATGTGCCTACCAAATAAAACACCTGGCTGTCCTCCTGGAAGACTGGTTTTGTTCATATCTGAAATGTGTATGGTGTGTCTGATCACTCAGGTTAATTCTTTTTTTGTTTTTGTTTTTGTTTTATTCTGGTAATGGGAATCAAACTCATGATCTTATGCTTGCCAAGCAGGTGCTGTGCCACTGAGCTAAATCTCCAGCTCCACAGGTTAATTCTTATTGAGCCTGTGCAAGACTAACATGCATGCAGGGTCCATGGGAGGATATTCTGCACTCCAGTTCTCCAAAGGGCCAGTCTCCTTCTCTCCTTGCTTCCTTTCCCTTCTCCTCCCTGTCTTATTCTCTTTTTTCTATTTTTCACTTCATTCGTCAAATGTTTATGAATTAAATTGGAAGCATCAGTAAGATGAGCAAAGCCAAACATCTTGACATCAAGGAAGTGACAGTTCAGGTTGAATGGTGCTGAACTGCATCACAGGTAAGTGAGTCCGTGGTCAGTTTCAGTAGAGCCTGGTTACTGTTACTCTAGATGTCGGCAAGGGTTCTAGAAGGACTTCTGTGAGGAGCATCTAATCAAGATGGGGAAGTGGTCCAAACTAGCGAACCCAAAGTAAAGCATTCTGAGGGGTGTAAAACCTGATCCAACCCGGGGACTGGAAGATTTAGAGGGAAGTGACAGGCTCTCAGGGGACGGAGAAGAAACAAGACACAGTATGAAGTGACATGTTCTGACACATGGAAAGATCTAGGGTGTTTGCATATTTGGAAGATATAAAGAGATTAATGAAATGTAGAAATCCAGTAAGATACTAAGGGGGCCAGTCATTAAAGGCCTTTTTAGTCTATGCTGAATTTGGAATTTTCTCTGAAACTCTGAAGATCCATAGAGATTTTAAATTGGTTCAAATTAGTAATACAGAATAATGAGATTTTTGACGGTGTATTGGTACACAGGTACAACATATTTTGATTATTTTCATTTCTGCTACCTCCTTTTCCCTTCCTCTCCCCTTCCTTCCATCTTCTTCCTTATCATTAGAACAATGCCTTCAGTTTCCTATCCTTTCTCTTTTGTTTTTGTATTTATTTTAATTTATTTTAAGATTGTACATATATATGCATATTTTTAACTTTCTGAGAATGGCTTATTTCTTTTAACATATTTTATCTCGTTTAATCTATTTTCCTACAAATTACATGATTTTATTCTTCATTATGGATGAATGTGTTCCTGTATGTATGTGTATGTATGTGTGTGTGTGTGACATTTTCTTTATCCTTTTGTCTATTGATAGGCATCAAAGCTGTACTCAGCTTAGCTATTCTGAATTGTATCACTGTAAACATAGATATGAATACATCAATATAATACCATTTTAAATTATTTTGTTAATATGCCAAAGAGTGGTTTAGCTGAGTCAAATGATAGATCTACTTTTAGTTTTTGGAGGAATCTCCATATTGATTTCCATAGTGGTTGTATTAGTTTATATTCCTACCATTATAGGAGGGCTCCTCTTTTTCTATATTCTAGCTATAGAAAGATGTTGAAAGAGTAGTTAACAAAGATTTTCTCCCATTCTGTAGGTCAGCTTTTCCCTCTGTTGGTTCTTTTGCTGTGTAAAAGCATTGGGAGGTCCTATTTATACATTGGGGGTTCTATTTAAGAAGACTTTGGGCCTATGAAGCATAGATGTTAAGCAAGAAAATGTCATGAATGACTTGAATTCTAGGTAGAATCTTTTGAAAACTGTGGGGAATAAGTTAGGAAGAGCTAAGGTGGGAAGAATTAATTGCAAGGAGATATGCATATATATAAATATAAATGCATTTATTTGCATATATTCAGAATGTGAGCTAAGGAGAAGTTAATGACTTGAGTGAGGTCAACATTGAGAAGTGAAACTCTCTGAACTTGGTGGCTGCTCAGATTTGCAAAGTGAGGAATAAGGAGACATATCAGGATGACGCTCAGTGAGTGCAAGCTGCAATCTCAGACCTGCAGCCCACCCAGCACAAGTCAAGAAGATGAAATAGAATAAAATGGAAGACACACACCTGAAACATCTGAAATGATAGTAACCAAAGTAAAGAAACAAATCCATGATGCTACAGAGGAAATAATCAGAAATAATTTCTCAGGTAAAAAAGGCCTGTCAATATTCAGAAAGGAATGGCTCATCAAATGTAGTGTCAAGATGGATAAAAAAATAGATGATGACAGGAAAAGGGTGGAAACTGAACAATCCATATATGTAGGAAATACAATGCATGAAATGGTTTCAAACAGATATCCAGGATATTAGAAATTCCACTGAAAGCTGGCAAAACTGCTTGAATGAAACTGAAGACATAATTTCAGACCTTGAAGACAGGATCATGGCTAGCTACCAGGAAAGGAAATATCTCTTGAAAATAACACTTTTTTTTTTTGGTACCAGGAATCGAACTCAGGACCTTGTGCTTACCAGGCAGGAACTTACACCACGGAGCTATATCTCTGGCCCAACTCTTGAAAATAACAAAAGACTAGGAAGTAACAATTCAACAACTGCAACATGATGCAAAAAAATTATATAAGAATAGTTGGTGTCAATGAAAATGCAGGAGCCAACACAAATGACATAAAAATATTATTTGCAGAACGAATAGCAGAAAATTTCCCAAGCAGGGGAAAAGAATCTGACATACAGAATTGGGAGGCATATAGAACTCCAATTAGCCATAACCAAAACTTCTACACTCAGACATATAATAAGCAAGATTTCAGAAATTCAGTACAAGAACAGAATATTAAACTCTTTAAAAGAAAAGAAACAGATCTTCTATAAAGGAAAGCCCATAAGAATCAGGGCAGACCTCTAAACACATACCCTCAAGTCAAAAAGTGTTTAGAGTGAAATATTTCAGTCCTGAAAGAAAAGTATTTCAGTCCAACCCAGATTGATGTAACCTGAAAAACTATCTTTCAAAATTAATACAGAAATAAGATACTTCCATGACAGAGAACAACTGAAGAAATTCATGATCACCAAACAAGCCCTAAAAGCATACGGAAGGTTATTATACATGGAGATTAAAATAACAATTCAAAGAGCAACAACAGAAAGAAACCACCAGGTAGGGCAAGCAATTAAACAGAAGGAAAAAGCAGGGAACCAACAGTGGGAAAATAACATGATAAAGATAAGCCAATACATATCAGTTATAAACATCAATGTAAATGGCCTCAAATCATCAATCAAAAGAAACAGACTGGCAAAATGAATCAAGAAACAAGATCAAACAATATGCTGTATACAAGAAACACATTTAACTCAAAAGGAAATTTATAGACTGAAAATCAAAGGATGGAAAACAATTTTCCGTGCAACAGGAACCCAAAAAAGAGCAGGGGTAGCTATTCTGTTTGCAGACAATGTGAACTTCAAAACAAGAATGGTAAAAAAAGATAAAGGACATTACTTACTTGTTAGGGAAAAACTTCAAGAAGAGATAACAATCATAAATATATATGCACCAAATACAAGAGCACCTAACAATATAAGCAAATTTTAATAGACATGAAAAATCAAAGACGCAACAATACAGTTGTAATTGGGGACCTTAAAACCCCATTGTCACAAAGAAATAGATCAATTAGCCAAAAAATCAGCAAATAACAGAAATGAAGCCAAACCTGTGAACAAATGGACTTAGTAGATGTTTACAGAGTGTTCCACCCCAAAACTTCAAAATACACATTCTTCTTAGCTGCATGTGGGATAATCTCTAAATTAGAACATATACTAGCCCATAAAACATGCTTAAATAAATTCAAAAGAATTAAAATTATCCTATGCATATTATTTGACCATAGTGCAATGAAATTGGAAATTAATGACAAAAGAAACTACAAAAATTCCATAAACATGTGGAAATTAAATAACATCCACTGGAACAACCAATGGGTTACAGATGAAATAAAAGAACAAAATGAACCATATTTACACTCTAATGAAAATGCAAATACAACATACCAGAACCTGTGTTGACACAATGAGAGCAGTCCTAAGAAGGAAATTTATAGTAGTGAATTCACATATCAGAAAGGAAAACAGAATGAGCACAAATAAACAACCTAATGCTGCACCTCAAGCTTCTAGAAAAAGAAGAGCAAGTCAAGCCCAAAGACATGCAAGGGAGGAAATTATAAGAAGCAGCGCAGAAATTAACAAGATTGAAACTAAGAAAACAATACTAAGAATTAATGAATCAAAGAGTTGTTTCTTTGAAAGAATAAACAAAACTGATAAATCTCTAGCCAACCTTGTCAAGGAAAAGAAAGAGAAAACTCAAATTTATGCAATGAGGAATTAAACAGGTGAAATCACTATAGATCCTTCACAAATTCAGAAGATCATTATACCTGCTTTAAGAACTTTTACTCTCATAGGATGGAAAACACAGAAGTGGACACATCCTTTGAAACACATGAATTATCAAAACTGAATCAAGAAGGTATAAAAATTCTGAATAACCTAGTATCAGTTAATGAAATTGAAAATGTAATTAAAAACATACCAACAAAGAAAAACCCAGGTCATGATGGATTCACTGCTGAATTTTACAAGAAATTTAGAGAAGATGTAATGCCACTGTTTCTCAAAGTCTTTAATGAAATTGAAAGGAAAGCAATCCTTCCTAATTCATTCCTGAAGGCAAATATTTCCATGATATAAAAATTAGAGAAAGATGCAACCAAAAAGAGAAATACAGGCCATTCTCCCTAATGAACATAGAGGCAAAAATCCTCAGTGAAATACTAGCAAACATCTTGTAACAAATCATCCAGAAGATTATACACCGTGACCAAGTAGGATTCATCCCAGGAATATAGGAGTGGTTCAACGTATGCAAATAAATAAATGTAAAACACCATGGCAAAGGAGCCAAAGGCAAAATCTCACATGTTCATCTCAATAGATACAGCAAAACATTTTGATAAAGTCCAACACTCATTCATGAGAAAAATTCTAGAGAAATTCAGAATACATAGTCTTTAGCTCAACCTCATAAAAGCCATCTGTGAAAAACCAACAGCAGACATCATACTAAATCGACAAAAATTAAAGCTTTCACTAAAAATAGGGAAAAACAAAAGGATGTCCACAGTCACTATATCAATTCAATGTAGTTCTGGAAACATTAGCCAGATAAGTTAGACAAGAATGATAAAATGAACAAGGTTAGGATGGAAAGAAGTCAAATTATCACTATTTGCAGATGACATGATACTCTACATAGATGACCCCCAAAACTCCACCAAAAGACTTCTATATTTAATAATCAAATTCAGTAACACAGCTGGATACAAAGTCAACATTCAAAAATCAATAGCATTTCTGTACACAAACAGCACACTGACTGAGAGAGAAATTAGGGAAACGACACGCTTCACAATAGCATATAAAAATTAAATACTTAGGAATCAATCTAACAAAGAAAGTAAAAGATATATACATTGAAAACTACAGTACTCTGAAAAAGGAGATCAAAGAAGATATCAGAAAATGGAAAGATATCCTTTGCTCATGGATAGGAAGAATCAGCATTGTGAAAATGATTATACTCCCAACACTGTTATTCAGATTAAATATAATCCCAATTAAAATATTTTTAGCATTCCTTACAGGTCTAGACAAAATATTCCTAAAATTAATTTGGAAACAGAAGAGACGTAGAATAGCAAAGGCAATCCTGGGCAACAAAGGAAAGGCAGGAGACATCACAGGCCCTGATTTGGAATTATACTATTAACCTACTGTGATAAAATCAGCATGGTACTGGGAAAAAAAACAGACCTGATGATCAGTGGAACAGATTAGAAGATACAGATACAACTGTAAGCACACTCAGCCACCTTATCTTTCACAAAGATGCCAAATATATTCACTGGAAGAAAGATAGGCTCTTTAATAAGTGGTGCTGAAAAAACTGGCTTTCTGCATGCAAAAGACTAAAACTAGACCTATGTCTATTACTATACACTAAAGTCAAAATGGACCAAAGATCTGAATATTAAAACAAAAACACTCAATCTACTGGGAGAGAAAGTAAGTAGAAATCTTGAAGACATAGGAGTAGGCAGAGAGTTCATGAACAGAAACCAATTTGCACAGGAAATACTTCAAAGAATCAACAACTGGGATCTCACCTTATTGAAAAGATTTGTACATCAAAAGAAATCACCAACATAATAAAAATAAAACCCATGAACTGGGAAAAGTTTTTGGCCAAATGTCCCCCAGACAAGGGACTTATATCTAGAACATAGAAAGAACTGAAGAAAAATCAGGACCCCAAATTCAAAGACCCAATCCAAATATGTGCATCTGAGATGAATACACACTTGTCAGATGAAGAAATACAAATGGCAAATGAATGTATGAAAAAATATTCAGCATAATTTGTTAATCAAAAAACACAAATTAGAACAACACTGAGATCCCATCTTACTCCAGAAAGAACAGCTACCATCAAAACATCAACCAGTGACAAATGCTGGTGGGGCGGTTGGAAAAAAGGAACCTTTCTCCACTGTTGGTGGGAGTGTAGACTGGTACAAACACTGTGTAAATCAGTGTGGAAATTCCTCAAAAAACTAGGATTAGAGGTCCTTTTTGACCCAGCCATTTCCCTTCTTAGTATTTTCCAAGAAGAATTAAAAGTATCATATCACAGCAATTTATGTGCACCCATGTTTATAGCAGCACAATTTATAGCAGCTAAATCTTAGAAGCAACCCAAATGCCCATCAACCAAGCAACTGATAAAAAAGATGTAGTATTTTTATACAGTGGAGTACCAGTCAGCTATAAGGAAGGATAAACTTGAGGATTTTGTAGGTAAATGGATGCAACTAGAGACCATTCTCATAAGTGAAATAAATCGGACTTGCATGTAAAAATATCATATCTTCTCCCTAGTGTAAAAAGCTGAAAGAGTACATAAAATCCAAAATGTACAATTGATATTGTGAAAGAGGAAGTAACTGCTCAAAAGGAATGAACAACTGAGTTAGAGGAAAGGAGAAGAGAGGGAAGGGAAAAGAAAAAAGATATATATATATATATATACATTTGTATACACAAGATACCTAAGATAAATACACTACTAATTTCTATTCATTAAAAAGTATAGTTTGTGCTTGTATTGTTTGCTTAAACTTTTATGCCTGTATCTTATAATTTGAGCAACTACTTTGCAGATAACAATACACAATATATTAACCATTGTTAATCTGTTATTTTGTTTTGAAACTCTGTATCATTGTTCTTATTGTTTTTTTTTCTTTAAGAAAAAGAATTGAAATTAGAAATTCCATAAGACCCAGTTATACACCTTAGGCACCTTCCCCAAAGAGACTAAATCATACTACAGCAATTGGTGCATACCAATGTTTATAGCAGCACAATTTGCAATAGCTAAGTCCTAGAAACAGCTTGTGTCCTCATGAAAAGATAATTGAATAAAGAAAATGTGGTGTCTTTATAAGAGAATACTACTTGGAAAACAAGAATGACAAATTTGAGACACTTGTAGTAAAGTGCATTTACCTGAAAAATATAACACTGAGTGCAATAAACAAGAGACATAATCCTAAGAAAACTAAATATATAAATGAGGGTCTCAGGTACCACAAACAAAATAGTTTTCTGTGAAGGGAACATTGTGAACATGGAAAGTAAGACATGGCCACACCAGAAGAGCAAAGATGTTCAAAGAGGCCAGCGTGTGGCTGTGACCAGGGATGTCGCTGGAAGTCTGCTACGATGGTGTTTCCAAAGGCCCGGCAGAGGCACAGCTTGGTGGATTCTGGCATTGCCTGGGTGAGCCTGGGGTCTTGGCCCTGCGACTTTCCCCCTGGCATCAGAGACGTGCTCTAATCAGGATTATGTGACTGGGTTGAAATAGATACTTCTTGACTCAGGGCTGGGAAACTTACCAAGGGTGATTCTGAACAGCCTCATTCTGCCTCTGCCTGCTCCTCAGCTCCTGAGGGATGAGAGATTTTCATTTCCATGGTGTACTTGAAAGGAGGAAAATAAACCACTCTGAGCATTTACAGTGCAAGTATACAGAACAGAAACAGTTTCTAAACTTGTCCTCCTCACAGTCAGAATTCTGGATTAAGTTGAAGGCATCCCAACCCTGAGGAATTTTTATTATTAATGCAGAGCCAAATAAATCATGATCACCATATCTCTTCATTCAACTAAGCCAGGGAACATTTACTAAGAGTGTATCCTGTTCAGGAACTATTCTAGGCAGTGTAGACATGAAGACAGTATTTATATTGACCCTGTTTGTTAAAATTAACACTGACACATTACTAAAAAGCAAGCACTGTTAGTTGCTTATGTGTTTTTAACTTATTGTATTTTCTCAGCCACCTTATGAAGAAGGTACCATTATACTACCTACTGTAGAGAGAAGAAAAGTGAGAGACATAGCCCTGAAAAATTTTGCCAAAGGTAAGCAGCCATTAAGTGTTGGAACATGGAGTAAGGACAGGGAATCTGGTGATAGACCTGGCACTTATACACATAGTAAGACACAGATAGATGTTAAGTGTTTTACATAGCACATTGCAATGGAAAAGTAATAAAGAGAAGTCAGCCCTGAAGTTGGCTGGAGAAGTCTGAGTAGCCTCTGAGAAGGCGATGAGTCCACGTCATTCTCAAAGAGTGAACAGATCACCAGTAGACAGGAAGAAGTCTGGGAAGAAGAAAGCATGTGGGAAAGCATGTGACCAGCACGTGCAAGGAACTCCCAGCCCTTCCCTTTGCTCTGATGGCAGGCTGGGGAGTGTCTGCATCCTCTCATTAAATTTGTAACCATGGGAAATAAACAGAATAAATTGGTTGCTTATTTAATAACACTTCACTTTTATCAGTCTCTCCCTAGAATGGCTTTGTAATTTCCTGTCATTTTATTCTGCTCTATGCTTGATAATCTCTGTTGAAACACTGGAGTTTGAGAAGAGTCCTTTCTACTCCTGTCACTGTTACAAGTCAATTATCACCAGAAAAAAAAAATCACAATTATTATCAAAATAGAAATTAAAACTCATGACCTGCTTGTTATGTTCTGATGCTTTGCTAATAGCCTTTATAATGATTTATGTTAAATCTTATGATGATTATATAAGGTAAATATATTACTACCCTATATTTATCGATAAGAAAATCAAGGTGTAATTTGACCAGTGTTTTGTGATAATGCTCAGAGCTGAGAACCCTGAAACTATTCAGGAAGCTTATACTTTTAAAAGGTCCTGGATTTACTTTAACACCTGATAGAAATAGGTTTACTGAAGACTAACAGCACCTTTTGTCTGTCTGTAGTTTCAGAGGATTGGTACTTGAAAAAGTATCATTAGTTGGTTCATTTCTCTCTATGTAAAAAAGGGCAGAGATGGTACCGTGACTTGGGTCAATGGCCCCAGAACCCTTGTGGGGAAGGCATGGTCCCAGCCTGGGGTGCTGTTGGGGGGTGAGGGATCCTTCTGAAGGCAAGGCCTCGGGAAGGAAGAAGCCCACCTGTGGTCAGGCCTCTGAAGCGGTGTGGGGGGCATAGTCCTTCCTCTTCCTTTCTGGCCTAGATTCTTAAAACAGGAGAACCACTAAGAGCAAAACATTTCTGTACAACTTCAACTGACCTGCACCATAAGAAGAAAAAAATTCTCAAATTTATACATACACATGTATATATGTGTGTATATACATATATGTATATATTCCCAAATTTATACCTATAGATGTATACATATATAACAAATTCAACATTCATGATATTAAACAGAAAAAATACAACTATAGACTAAGTATAATTGACAGTAATTCTTTCAAAATCCTAAATAGTGGAGCAATGTCTTGAGAAGGGTATGAATATCAAATATGACATGGTACAGTAATGATACTGAGAAGGCAATCAAGACCAACTTAACAGATGTTAGAGGATTATAAAATAAAATATTGACAACAGGAAAAGAACTTTTGTCAAAGGGCATGAACATAAATTACTTATATTATTTAAAAACACAGGAATCAGTATGTGTCTCAGCGGTAGAACACTAGCATCCATGAAGCTGGAGGCTCCAGTCCTAGCACTGGAAAAAACTATGAATACAAATAGGAAGCACTGCATTTAGTGTGCATAATATGCAAGTGTTCCGGTAAAACCAGGAGTAAGACACAACTCTCTTTAGTACAGTTTTCATTCAGTATTGCTCCAGTGGAAATTTTTTTTCTGGTGCTGGGGATCAAACATAGGCCTTCATGCTTTAACATTCAATTGTACCCCTGGACCCTCCAGTATAATTAAACATGAATGTAAAGTAGCCAGTTTTGAATTGGAACATAGTATCCAAGTTTTCATTTTGTGAGTGCATCCCATTAGAGCCACTGAAAAATTGTCAGTATCATTACTGGTTACTTACATTTATTAAGCACTTGAAAGTCACTTGAAAATTACGCTGCATATTTGCTTAACTTTATTTATCTTATAGCATTATAAAGTAGGTCCCATGGAAAACATAATTTTGTAGACAGGGAGTTGAAGCTTAAAGATGTGCTTGAGGATTCAGAGGCTGCACGGTGTGTTACTTCACAGCTGGTCTCAGACTCAGGCTCGCGTGCCTGGCAGGGTCCCCCACTGGAGAGGGTGCTGTGTGCGGTCGGCCAGGCGAATGCTCACGGTGCAGCGCTTCTCTGTGTCTTCACCTTCATGGGAAGTGTAAGTGGAAAGTATCGCTTTTTTTTACACTAGTAACATGACAAGACAAAACGATTGTTCTTCTTTTATTCTCTTTAAAATTAAAAATATCTTAAGATAATTTAACCAGGCATGTTTTATGAAATAAACAAACTCCACCGAGGTATGGAAAAGGTGATTTAAATGGAAAGACATATTTTGTGCGGGGATATCATGATGCCAACTATTTCTAAATTATTCTCAATTCAATAAAATTCAATCTAAGGGTAATGGTTCTATTTAAGAAAAGTTTCTATAGTTTATCTGAAAGAAAAAAAATAATAATCAAGAAAATAATTAAAAGGAAAGTAATAATGTACTTATCTCTGCAACCATTACAGGCAGTCTGAATCTCTTCCCCATCTCACTGGTTTATGTAAAAGTATACTTACTTTGAGAAAGTATGATGTGTGTCTATATTCACTGACCTGGAAAGACACTGCAGAACATAAAATTAATTATGAAAATTCATGTAAATTCATGTACATCTACAGTCGTTTGTGCACCTACAGACAATTCTGGAAAGATGTGCACCAATGTGTTGGTGAATATCTTTGATTAACAATACTATGATGAATAGTTTAGTGCTACTTTTGTAGCTGTTTCTTTCTTCTGGATTCTCTTGCTATTATTTGATTTTATAAAGAAATATATGGTGATTTCATAAAGAAAAAAATAAATAAAAATAAGTACATCATTCAGTAAATAGTGTTAGCTCCAAATACATGATATCAAAAGAGGTTTCTCTCCTGCAGAGGAAGGAGGGGCCAGTGAGGTGGTGGCCACTGCACCTTTCTACAGAGTATTTCTTCATGGTAACTGGCACTCTGCTAAGCCCATGAAACACGCTGCTGATTGTTCCCGAGGTTCCTAATTAAAATATTAAGTATTTGTTTTAAAAATAGCATTAGGACAAAAGATTCCCTGTCCTTTCTAGATCACTGGATACATTATTTGCCTGCAGGACTGTACTGCTCATCTCACCCTTTCATAGGGGCAAGCTTGTATTTCTAAGACAAAATAGTGATTTTTAAGCTCCTTGGCTTTATGGGCTTGAATTCAAAACCATAAATGATAGCGTAATGAATTTTGCAGCTGTTAGTTAAGTATACTTGGAAGACACCAGTGTATTCAAAGGATGGGAAAACTAAAGAAAAATGATTCTTATTTTGCATGTAAAATAAAAAGTATTAAAGTGGTGGAACGCTGCGGACAATTTTATAAAAGTTGTTCAAGCTTTAGGGGTAACTTCCTTCCTGAATGATATATGGACTGGAGGAAGGTGTTACTGCAATCCATCATCATAGCTGATATTTTAATCTATCCTCTCTTCAATAAATCATAAGTCAATATCACTGCTACTATTTTTTTTTTTGTCATTTTGAGACAGGGTCTCACTATGCAGTTTAGGCTAGTCTTGCACTCACTTATGTAGACCAGGCTGGTTTCAAACTTGCAAGGATCCTCCTGCCTCAGCCTCCTGAGTGCTGGGATTACAGACCTGTGCCACCAAGCCCGGCTATTGCTACTATTTTGACCATTACTTTCTCATTAATTTAAAAGGTAGGGTTTGTTACGGCTCTGTCTAGATGTCCCCCTAAAGCCTCATGCAGTCATAGATGGGGCTTTTCAGAGGTGTTTGGATCTAGAATGTGTCATACTGGGATTACTTCATGGTGCAGCGCTAGGCTCAAGGGAGATTAAGAGTGTGAGTGCTACCAGCCGTAAGTAGCCTGGATAAAATAAAAGGGGCAGAATGAGCTGTGGCTGTCCCTTGCTCCCTTGCTTCTGCTGTCTTCTGCTTGCCATGAACTGCTTCTCTTTTGTGATGCCCCTTGAGCATGCCACCCTGCCTTGGAGCAGCTGCTTTTGGACTGAAAGCTCTACAAACTGTGAGCTACATAAACCTTTCCTCCTTTAAATTGTGGATGTTGGGTATTTTGTCTCAGCAACAAGGAAAATAACTAAGGCAGTGTTTCCTTCCCTTAAATATGTAATTTAAGGAGATATTTTCTACAGTCTCCAATATGATTTAATTAAATTTAGAGGCATATTATTTAGGAGAATGTGTTTCTGGCTTGCCTTTACATGTTAGACATATTTTACATATAGTTTGGAGAATATATAATCTAGAAAAGAATTTAAAATCTTTTAAAGATTGTATAAAAATGGAGCTAAAAATATTACCAAAGTTACATCTTAATAAGTTAAGTGATAGATAATCCAATGACTAGTCAATATAGACACTTAAGGAACTCTTTTTCCCAATCTGTTTTTCTTTATATCACTTATTAGCTGAAATTTATCTTAACAATTCACATATATCTTTAGCCAAAATAATATCACATTCATGTAGTTTTCTCAGTTAATGAAAATCTTCACCATTTTCAGGACAATTTCACACTTACTATCTTATTGGAGCCTGAAGAAATTCTTGAGGATTTGGAAAGTACTATTAATTTCAAGTTATGATGTGCATAGTATTATCATTATTAATAATGCTCAACTTTGTAGTTTAGAACTAAAGGTAGAAAACTCACCTTTACCCTTACCACATTATAATTATTCCCATACATTTTCATATGTTTAAAGTTCTTGACTATACATACTTGTAATATAGAGCACATGTAGGGATACAGAATCCAGTCATCTACTCAACAAATATTTCTCAGTGCCTATAATTTTCTAAGTACCAGCAATGTAAAAGAGCACAAGAAATGATGTTTCTGCCTTCATGGAAGTTGCTTTTTAGTAGATAAAATAGTTTGTACTACACAAATATTTGTTACAATAGATACTGATTCCTTTGAGGAAAATAAGAGTCACAGGGCACAGAGTGAAAGGAAGAGCTCTTTTATAAAGTGTGATCATAAAGTACCAAATACAGGTAAATGCTTGAGAAGAAACCTGAGTGAAGTAAGAATGTGAATCCCATGATATGAGAGGAGGTGAGCAGAACTCCAACACAGGGAACGACATGCGCAGAGTTTGAGACAAATGAAAAGTCTTCAAGAGAACGCAAGCACACCCATGCGGTTGGAGAGGTCAGTAAACTAAGACAGCACTGCTATGGGAAATCATGTATACATCTCCATGGCCTGACCATGGTCTCTGCCCTTCTGACTGACTTGGAAGTGTTGAGAGAACCAGGCTGCGTGAGGAGCTGTAGTGACTATATCTTAGTACCACGGATGAGCAGCTGATGCTGCCCAGGGGCCAACTGAACGGATCAGCTGGAGCGTGTCTCAGGAGGCGTAGGAAGAGAATTCTCAGCGACTACTTGGAGGAAGCCTTGTTCCAGGGAAAGGAAGTTTAAACTCCTGAGCCCATAAATTCTCCCAAGAGAATAACTGGACAAATAAGGGGACAATAATTAAAAATCCAGTGAGTTTTATATAATACAATATCTGAGTTACTAAGATTCAGAGGAGACTGTTGAACCAAAGAGAACCAGTGTCTCCTGAAAACATTTGAAAGATTTTTTAATCTATTGAAAAGACATGGAAACTTGAGACAGAATGACATCATCTTTGGATTTTCAGAGTGCGGTTTTTGTACATCTGAGTTATAGTGTGCAAATTTCATCTCTTGCTGTGTTAGTGTACTTGGCATTCTATACAGTAAAAGACATCATAAGGCATGCACACTGCCATGAGGCTAAACTGATTAATTTGTAGCTTTTAAACTACGAACCATTCTCAAGACTTTCCAAATTTCTACAACTCTTCTTTATTTTTATGTTTCTAAAATTTTCCACTGTCACCATAGTGTGCTGAAATTGTGCTTCATACTCCTCCAGGGGCACTGGTAATGCTTCCCTGTAAATCCTTCAGTCTCCAGAATTTACCAACATCTACCTTGCTTGCCTTGTTTCCATGGTGTCTGCCCCAGTTCACCAGCCTTGGATCTGGAGGTGGTTGCCTACATATCTTGAACCCGTCCCAACTACGACTAATATATCACCCTTGGACCTGGCTTTCCCTCTCCGCCGCTATCTAACTCTTTTCAAGGTCCGTGTTTGAAGACATGAGCTCATGCTCCGCTTCAGTCTGGGAATCCACTCTCCAGCGTCCCAGGGCCGCCTCCCCTCCCCCACTCTGCCTCTCTACACTGATAAATCACTCGCTGTAAACAAGCCTGGCCCTCCGCGAGGGTGTTCTCAGTCCATTACAGATTTGCTGCTTTCACTTTTGCCTCCTAGAAACACCCTTCTAAAAGTCCAGTGTGTGCAGTAGATCATACTTCACTGGTTCAGTGCTAGGTTTGACTTGATTTGGGAGCAGCAAAGCAGTCTGCTTTGTATTATTCCTAGTAAATAGCTTTAGCTGCCATGAAAAAGAAAAAACTGTTAGAGATTTCTTTTTCATTGCGGTCTGAAACAAGTTGAAGGCTTTCTTCAGAGAAGTCACTTAGGAATCCTACCCAACTCCTTCCATCAATGTGCCCACATCATCTTGGAATCCTCTGGTCTCAGTCATGTAGACAAAACAAAGTGTGTGCAAGAGACATTTTTGAGGTCAGGCATAAAAGCAGTGTACATCAGTTCTATCCACATGCGCATGGACTTGTCTTTCTTTCCAAAAGATTTGACTTTTTTAAGAAAGTTCCTGCCGAAGGGGCCAGGAAATACAGAACAAAGCACACACATGGGTGAACACTAACAGTGTTGGCCATTGTCTATCTTTCTGGACACCAAAGTTCAGGTAACTGTCACCTCTGACCTCAAATAAATCACCAACCCTATCCTCAGAGGAGATAACTTGAAATCTCAGCTAGTTACTGTATCCAGCTCAGAGTCCAGGACTTTAGGCTCAGAAATCCTTCCCGTTAATCCCAAATATTCTTCCCCTTGATCCTTCAATCTACAAACTAAAATAACAAGTCATCTCTTCCCTACTTGATAAACAAATAAGGAGAAGGGACAAGATAAATTTAGTAAGCCTGTGGTAGGAAAAAAGGGGAAAGGATGCCCCTCAGGAGTCCCTGATTTGTGGCTCTGATGGAATCTTGAGCAGGGAGCAATGTACAGGCTTGCCATGTGGACGGGCAAAGAGAATTCTCTTGAGCTCTAATTATGTTCGCAAGGGAGGAATCTCTTATCTAATACTTTCTATGTCTTCTGAGAGGTCTTTTTCTTTCTAGTGCATGAATGCAGTAATAATGTTTTTCATTACCTTAGAGAAATTTCTTTATCCATCATTTCTTGTGGCCATAGCTGAGATCGCTGTTGGTGGTTGTATGTCTTAGTCACTTTTCTTGTTGCTGAGACAAAATATCTGACATCCATAGTAAAAGGAGGAAAGGGCTATTTCAGGTCAAAGCAGGCAGAGGTTTCATAGTCAGCTGGCTCCAAGGCAGGGTGGCATTGCAAAGAGAAACAGCGTACGACATGGCAGGCAGCAGACAGCAGCAGCTGCCGCCCTTTCTCCTTTATCTCAGCCAGGCTACAAATCTTTTGGACAGCACCACCGACACCTAGGTTGGCACTCCCATTATTCACACCCAGAACTATGCTAAACCAATGAGTGGAGTAATATTGTACTATGTGCTCTTAACCCACATTCACACACCCTGGATCCAGCCAGCTCTGAAAAGCCCAGTGAGCACATGAGGCCTTGAGGGGACATTTAGATAGAATCTGTAACACTGTAAACCCTTGAAAACCTGCTTCTGAGTTGTAAAAGTTTAAGACACACAGGAACTTTTAAACTTCAGCCAGACTCTCCTCCTCCTCTTCCCCTCCTTCTCCCTCTCTTCTTCCTCCTTTCTCCTCTTCTGTCCTTGTTTTCCCCTTCCTCCTCCCACATTCACTCCCCGATGAGTATGAGCTCTTCGCCTTCCCAGACCCCACCTTTGGATACACAAACCTTTCAGGGACATTTTTGATCCAAATCCTAACAAAAATCTTGGTTAAAATGTCATGCAGGTCCTAGAAATATTAATTCAATACTCTATTAATCTAGCCATTGATTGTTTTATCATAAAACAGAGGCCATTTTAGAGATGTCTTCAATCTTACAAAATTGATATTTGAATAAGTTTAAACTGTTTGTACTCTACTTTTCTGAGCAAAATGATTTTTCTCGGAGGCAGGTTTAGATAATAATAGGAAGCACAAAATATACTAAGATATTGCTTCTCTACCTGAAATCACTTTTCATAGCTAGATTGGTATACCTTAATTATCTCCTAAAATTTTCCTTCCTGTTAAGGGAATGCAATTACTATAATATTTCATCTTCTTTTTTCCTTTTCCTCATGGCCTCCCAGAGAGGTGAAGTCATTTGTTTGGTAAACTTGGGGACGTATTACTCATGTGTACTCAATTCAAGTTCTTTTCTCTCTTCCATCATAGAAGCAAGTGTCCCTGCAAGGGTGGAGCTTCTTGCTGCCCAGCCCTATCCTCAGTCCTCTGACTAGGAATTGGACCAGCTCTTTTCTTGGGGTAGGGAGTGCAGACACGTACAATTTGGATAGTGAAGTTTACCCTGTAACTTACTCTAGCATTTGTTTTACCATCTGCAAACATGAAGAGATAAATATTAAGGATAAAAAACTTGAAGGTTAAAAATTATACATCGAGTGGTAAAGCATTGTCCTAAAACCAGGATTTAGAGTCTTGAACTGAATATGTCAGCACCTGTTTATATCGGCAGCTCATACTACCTTTTCACTGCTAAGGTACAGGCAAAGGTCTACTTGTAAGTAGCACACAGTTTTATTGTAGTTACTGTCTTCATGAAAGTAGATTGTCATGGCAGTCAACTCATGCAAGCTTGGGAAAAGGCGGGCCATCACCAGAGGTACAGTAGGAAAGAAACCAGGCTTTCCACAGGCATAAACTACAGCACAAGAAAGAGAACTTGTACTAGTCCTCCAGGCATGGTAAACCAAACAGTACATTCATTCTCTCAAAAGAGAGCTTGATGTTTGTAAAGCTCTACTTCAGATCATTAATACTGTGATGAGGAAGGGAGACCAGAACCTGCCCCAAATTCAATTAAAAGTTTGGGAGAAGATCTGGAGGCATTAATCTGGACTCACAAAGCTTGTTCACAGACTCTAGAGAAAGGTAAGCATTGTAGCTTGACATGCAGGCATTGCTTTCATCATTTCATCATGAACCATGTCCAAGCAATTTATAAAATGTAAAAGAAGAGGAAAGGCCATGTCTTCAAGAACACGAAAGGGAAACAGAAAACTCATTAGGCCTCTGGGGCACAGGGTAGGTATAAGCAACAACCAAAATTCAGTTTGCATGTCTGCTAAGGGTGATCCTCCAGCTGAAACACGGGTGTGGGGAAGCACATTCTCCCAGTCAGATTTCTTAGGCAAAGGAAATTTCTAACAAAAAAAAGTGCCATTATAAAATGGGCATTACCCTTTTATTATCTCCACATTCTGGCTCTTTACAATGTGACTTTGTAGTTCTTCTGCTCAGGAAAAGCTCACATTCAAAAGGCACTAAGTATAAAATGAAACAAGCAACCAGACTAAAAGTAAGTAAAATCAACAAAGATTTAGATTCTCAAAGGTCCAATGATCTAAAGTTACTTCTTATGAAATATTTGAAGCAAGAAAACATACAATAAATGATCATATTGGGAAAATGATAAGATAATCCAAAGAACTTAAAAACAACTGAAGGAAGTATCTAGAAATAGGAAAATAAAATCTTTGAAGTTGAAAATTTAATGAGCAGGTTGAACAGCACAGGAGGCATGCTAAAGAAAGAACTAATGCAGTGGAAGTTAGATTCACCCATTCAACAACTACTCATTGAGTAGCTACCGGAAAGATATTCCAGTCTCTTGGGCTATAGCATGGTGGATAGGTACAGACATCTGTCCCTAGAGAGTTCAGAGTCTTATGGAAAGAAAGAGACCAAAGATAAAGGCAACAGCTGTAATTAAAAATATTTTAAAAGGTGGAGAATGCCATTAAAAAGGAAAAGTTAGCTACGTGTGGTGATGCACACCTGTAATCCCAGCACTTTGGAAAGCTGAGGCAGGAAGAGCACAAGTGTGAGCCCAGTCTGGGCAATGTAAGGACTTAGCAAGGCCCTGTTTTAAAAAATAGCCTTGGAATTAATCCCCTTTACCAGCACACACACACAAACACACACCACACATGCACAGGAAAAGTTGATGTGATTGAAGTATTAGGTGTGCAAAAGCAAAAAGGGAGGGTAAGAACAGCAGGTTGAATATCATGGAAAACATAGAATTCGACTGACCTGAAGAAGGTAGGTGTTGCACGGGGCAGGGCGGAGAGATACAGTTTGTTTAAATGCACCCCACACAGGAGAAGATGCTTCCCACACCGCTGTCATCCAAGAGAAGCACGTGAGTCATTCCAGCCAGCAGTGTGCGGGAGCACTGGGTCATGCATAGTATGTTCTCTGATCACAGTAAAATTTAGTTTAAGTCCAGGGAGAAAAAGACAAAATTCAAAATGCGTGAGGTTAGAAATTATAGCTGATGAATTAAAGAAACAAACCTAAAACAAATTTTAAAATATTTTGAAATGAGTGATAATGACAAGAGAATCAGCACAGAGTTCCAAACCATATATAAAACTTGGGTATATGTACAGATATATAAACAGTACCGGAAAGAGAAACCTTCAACAAAAACCCTTCTGGAATGTTCATTGTGTCAATTTGAGAAGCTTAGAAGGTTAACTATGTGACTCAGCAGGGAGCCAGGGTGCCTACTTTGTGTTCATCCTGAGCCTGCGCCAGGGGAAGGCGTGCAGAGGGTGTGGGTGTAGAGGACCACCCCTCCCCGGGGCAGCCAGGCTGCATAAAAAATGGGAATTGAGAAAAGACTGGCTGCTGGTTCTTCAGCAAAGCCCCTGTCTTCACCTTGGGCTTGGTCATCTCCTGGCTTCTGGTGCAGACTGTTTGGCTTCTGCCTGGGACTATTCAGCCTTCTTGGGTAGGCTCTCCCGCCTTCGTCGTAGATTCTTCAGCATTGTGTCCCAGACCCATCAGCCTCCTGATACAGACTTGCACTGTCACTGCAGTAAGCTCCAGGCCAGGGGCTGGGCTCTTCAATCTCCAGGGTGCAGACACCCTCTGCACGCTTCCTCATCCAACTCTGTGGCTGACCATTGTAAGCCAAACTTGTAATTTCTTGTATATTTGTGTATCTTGTGCTATATCTGTTTCTCTAGTAAACCCTGACTGATACATTATATTACATGAACACATATTAACTGTGTGATAGCTTGTATAGAAAAATGCAAGTTGGTTTAAATGGCAAATGTTGTGAGATTGTAATATGATTTGAATCCTGGTGCAGTTAAAATATTTCCCCTAATATTTGTCTCCCTTTTTAATATTGTAATTTGTATGCTCACATTTTGTCTTTATTTAGTTTTTCCTTGCAGAATTTAGAGGTCTTTGTGCCTTTGTTTTCTCATTATGATTTCATTTTAAATTCTACCATCTGATTTGGTGTTCATATACAGAATAGTAATAAACTTCAGTTTGTATCTTCACACTTCCTAAACAGTGTCACACGCTTATCTCCGATACTCCCGACAGCTGCTCTGAACCAGGCCATTTCAACTTGAGCTGGACTGTCCTGCCTTCTCCTCACACCCACAGATAAGCAGACTTCTTACTTCCTACACTGAAGCTCTTTGAATTCCACTCTCTTAAACTCATCCGCCTTTCCGGTCACTGCACCACGCACAGTTATCTGCACCCACTTTTGTCCATATCTCTGCTACACCTCTTACAGTGGAGAGAATCACCCTTCCTCCTATTTTCTGGATCCCATCTTAGACACCTCATTCCTATCCTTTAATCCACTGGTCATCTCTTTTGTTTCATATGTTATCCTTTTTTGTTTCTCTTTCTCCATCTAGAAGCAAGTTAAACTTCCACTTGTCGAAAATAAAAACAACACAAACCAGCCCTGTACTATGAATCCTAAGTTTCTTTTGGGCTTTTTAAAAACAGCGTTGTTACAGGTGATCTGTGACCTTGCTGGATTCATCATTAAGGACCACACTCTGAAAATGAGTGAATGACTGCGTTTCAGGGGTTCACCATTGTTCTTTGTGTACTTACAGCCCTGTGTGTGATTTACATAACTCAGAATGGAGCTTCATTTAGGTAGGGGCCATCCCTATGAATTTTGTTGAGAAAAACATGAGTAAAGGAGGATTATGTGAAGACCCTGTTGAAATCTTCACAATAAGACTGTGGGTGTCAGTTGTCTAACAAATGCCATGTCTCCTCTTCTTTTTATTAAGATTTTGAAAAGAATACTGTATGATTGTCACCTGCACAGCAGTTAGGCTTCCACTCTTTTTGCTTCATTAAAATGACACCAGAGAACTTTCTCTATTCTCCTCTTTCTTGAGGTCTTTGAGACATTTGGCCCTTGCTTTCTGAAGCCTGCTCTCCTCTGCTGAATGCTCCTCCTCCCCTGACTGCTGTTGCCCTGAAGCCAGGGAACTTCTGAACCTCTTCTCCTCTATCTCTCCAACTTGCTCTCTCCATTCTTTTCCTGGCCTAACTTTGTCTTCATCTACAACCTCTCTTCCTATATATATATTCTTTTAAATTTAAGGAATAGATTAATGATTGATTTAATTTACCAAAAATCTTTTTAAAATTTATTTTAAAAATAAAAGAAGGAAAATATATTAACAAACAGACATCCATTTACAAAATAGCTTAAGACCAATACAAACAATACAAAGTTACAGACAAAGTAGTAGGAAACTAACAATGGTTGTTGTATTACATACTGATTTCTTCAAAGTGGTTTCTCAGGAAAACAAATAGAGACATGCAATACTGATCAAACAAGTAATCATTAACTGTTCTTTTCAGTAAAGCAAAAGAAGACAGTAGTGCAACTATGTTAGCTATCCTGTATATACATACATACATAATTTCCCCTTCTTTCCCTTCTCTTTTCCCGCACCCCAGTTGCCCTTTACTTTTGTGCATTTTCCTTTCATTTCACAATGTCTATCATACCTCCTAGTTTTTTTTCTCTTTCAGGTTCTTACACTAGTGAGACAATACGTTGCTTACACATGCAGGACTGATTTATTTCATTTAGGAGTGTGGTCTCTAGTTGTGACTATTTACCTCTAAAAGCCTTGAGTTTATCTTTCTTTATAGCTGAGTAATATTCTATTGTATAAAAGTACCACATTTTTTTTATCCAGTCCTCAGTGGATGGACATTTGGGTTGCTTCCACAATTTAACAATTACAAATTACACTGCTATGAATATGGGTGCACATATATCTCTGTGATATGGTGTTTTCAGATCATCTGTGAAAATACCCAGAAGGAGAATAGCTGGGTTGAATGGGACCTCTAGACCTAGTTTGCTGAGGAATCTCCAAACTAATTTCCATAGTGGTTTCACCAGTCTGCATTCCCACCAGCAGTGGAAAAGAGTTCCTTTTTCTCCACAGCCTCACCAGCATTTGTTATTGGTTGATTTCTTAATGCTAGCCATTCTTACTGGGGTGAGATGAAATCTCAATGTTGTTTTAATTTGCATTTCTCAAATGACTAATGATGTTGAACACTTTTTCGTGTATTTATATGC
>NW_004955411.1:401476-416028 GCF_000276665.1 Chinchilla lanigera
CCAGATGTAAGAATGCAAAATTGATCAAACCATTGAAGAGAATAAAAAGAAAGAAAAAACAATAGAAATGATATAGAGTTTTACTAGACAAGATGGTAGGAATTCACCAATTGTTATATTGCATATTGTTGTCATCAATTTAGTTGTTCAAATAACTAGAATAAGCATGAAAAATTGGTCAAAAAATAAGCATTAACTATTCCTTTCAACAGACCATTAAACATCAGCAGTACAGTTATTCCAGCTATTCTTGTATAGACGTATATATATTTTCCCTTGTTTCTTTATTTTTCTCCTTTTCCTCATTCCAGTTGTTCTTTCCTTTTAGCAATTTCCCTTTCATAGTATCTATTGTGTGTTTTGGGTTTTATTTACTCTTTCAGGTTCTTACACTAGGGAGACAATACAATGTTTACACATGTGGGTCTGATTTATTTCATTTATGAGTATGGTCTCTAGTTGCATCCATTTACCTATAAAAGCCTCAAATATATCTTTTTTTTAACAGCTGAGTAATACTCCCTTGTATAACAATATCACATCTTTATTTATCCATTTCTCAATTGGTAGGTATTTGGGTTGTTTCCAAGATTTAACTATGACAAACTGTGCTGCTATAAGCACAGGTGCAGATATATTGCTGTGGTATGTTGTTTTTAATTCTCCTGGGAAAATATCCAGAAGGGGAATAGCTGGATTAAGTAAGACTTCTAATCCTAGTTTTGTGAGGATTCTCCACACTAATTTCCACAGTGGTTTTACCAACCTACACCCCTGCCAGCAGTGGAGAAGGGTTCCTTTTCCTTCAGGCTCTCTAGCACTTGCTATTTGTTAATTTCTTGATGATAGCCATTCTTTCTGGGGTGAGATGGAATCTCAGTGTTGTTTTAATTTGTGTTTCTTGACTGATAAATAATTTTGAAAATTAGTATTTCTTCATCTGTGAAGTATGTATGCATCTCAGATGCCCATTTTTGGATAGGGTTTTTGAATTTGGGAGGCCTGATTTTTTAAAAATTCTTTATATGTTCTAGACAGCAGTCCTTTGTCTGAGGGACACTTGGCAAAATTTTTTTCCCAATTCATGGATTTTTTTTTCTCTATGATTTCTTTTAAGGTGCAAAACTTTTCAGTAAGATGAGATTACAGTTGTTGATTCTTTAAAGTATTTCCCATACAGTTTGGCTTTTGTTCATGAACTCTTTGCCTACCCCTATGTCTTCAAGATTTCTACCAACTTTCTCTTCTAGTAGATTGAGTATTTCTGTTTTAATATTTAGATCTTTGATACATTTTGACTTTAGTTTAGTGCATGGTGATGGACATGAGTCTAGTTTTAGTCTTCAGCATGTGGAAAGCCAGTTTTTCCAGCACCATTTATTAAAGAGGCTATCTTTCTTCCATTACACATTTGGTCACTTTGTCAAAAATAAGGTGGCTGAGTGTGTTTGTAGTTATGTCTACATCTTCTAATCTGATCCACTGATCCTCAGGTCTGTTTTTTTTTGCCAGTATCTTGCTGATTTTATCACAGTAGCTTTGTAGTACAATTTCCAGTGGGGGATTGTGATGTCTCCTGTCTTTCCTTTGTTGCCCAGGATTGCTTTTGCTATTTTAGGCTTCTTCTCATTTCAGATGAATTTTAGGAATATTTTCTGTAGATCTGTAAGGTACACTAATTGTAACTGGGATTGCATTGAATCTGTATGACAATTTTTGGAGTATGGTCATTTTCACAATGTTGGTTCTTCTTATCCATGAGCAAGGAATATCTTTCTAATTTCTGATATCCTCTTTGATCTCTTTTTTCAGAGTACTGTAATTTCACTGTATAGATCTTTCACTTCCTATGTTAGATTGATTCCTAACTATTTCATTTTTTTGGATGCAATTATGTTTTTTTTTTTTGGTTTGTTTGTTTTTTCTGGTACCAGGAATTGAACTGCGCTTGCCAGGCAGGCACTATGCTGCTGAGCTAAATCCCCAGCCCTTTGGATGCAATTATGAAAGGTGTAGTTTCCCTAATTTCTCTCTCAGTCTGTTTGTTGTTTGTGCTCAGGAATGTTGTTGATTTTTGAGGGTTCACTTCTATCCAGCTATGTTACTGAATTTGGTTATTAAATCTGTAAGCCTTTTGGTGGAGTTTTTGGAGTCTTCTATGCAGACTATCTTGTCATCTGTGGATAATGATAAGTTCTCTTCTTCCTGTCCTATCTTTATTCCTTCTATTTCTCTGTCTTGTCTGATTGCTCTGGCTAATATTTCCAGTGCTATATTGAATAGGAGTGGTGACAGTGGACATCTTTGTCTTGTTCTGATTTTTAAAGTGAAAGCTTTCAGTTTTTCTCCATTTAGTACGATGTTGGCTATTGGTTTATCATAGATGGCTTTTATCAGAGTGAGGTAAATACTATCTTTTACAATTTTCTGTAGGGTTTTTTTTTTTATCATGAATGAGTGTTGGACATTATCAGAAGCTTTTTCTGCATATATTGAGATGATCATGTGATTTTTGTCTTTGGCTCTATTGATATACTGTATTACATTAATTGATTTGTGTATGTTGAACCACTTGTGCATTCCTGGGATGAATCCCACTTGGTCATGATACATAATATTCTTGATGATTTGCTGCATTCTCTTTGCTAGTATTTTATTGAGAATTTTTGCATCTATGTTCATTAGGGAGATTGGCCTCTAGTTATCCCCTGTGGGAGAGAAAATGAGCTGCAGACAGCTTGAACAGCCTTGGTAACAGTGCTCTCACTCCTCCCCCACCAGCATGGGAACTGGCCTGCATCCTGGACAGTGGCAGGAGCCCCAGTGACCAAAACTTGCCCACACCTGCACTCTCATGCAAGAACCCCAGACAGCTTCAGGAACCTTGGTGAGCCACATCCACTCCTCCCTCACCAGTGTGAGAGCCAGGCTGATCTCCAGACATCTTCAGGAACCTTGATGTCTATGCCTCAGCCCCCAAACCTCACAGCACTGGACTGAGCTCCAGACAGCTTTGAAAACCTTGTGTGGGAGTCAATTTGAGCCCCAGACAGCTTAGAGGGCCTCAGGGGCCGGGCACTCACCCCTCCCTGACTGGCATAGGAGCCAGCTGAGCCCCAGAAAGTTTCTGAATCATTGGCAACTGCGTCCTGGCCCCATACACCATCCTGGATACTGAGAACTGGGGACCTTCAGGTTCTTGCCCTCCTACTCCCACACCATCGTGGGAGTGAGGTTGAACTCCAGAGAACCTCTGGGTCTCCTAAAATGACAAAATGAAGGAGCAAAATGCAATCTCAGACTTCCACCACACCTAGAACAAGTCCAGAAGACATCAACGCAGAAGAGCTTGGGAGTTATATGCATGAAATTTCTGAAATGATGACAACTGAAGTAAAGAAGCAACTCCATCAGGCCATAGAAGACATCAGATCAGAATAATCTCTCAGGTAAAAAAAAAATTAAAACAATAATGAAAGAATTGCTCAACACATCTAAAGACGATGTAGAAAAAAATGGAGGAGCACAGAAAAATAATGGACACCTTAAATGAACAATATATGAATTAGATTGCATGAAACAGTTTCAAACAGATATGCAGTCAACTAAAACTACCAGTGAAAGTTGGCAAACCACTTGAATGAAGCTGAAGATAGACTTTCAAACCTTGACGACAGCATTGCAGCTAACGATCATGAAAGAAAAGATCTCTTAAAAATAGCAAGGAACCAGGAAATAACAATTCAACAGCTGCAAGATGATGCAAAGGAAAACAATGTAAGATTAGTAGGTGTCAATGAAACAGTAGGAGTCCACACAAATGACATAAAAAGACTATTTGCAGAAATAATAGCAGAAACTTTCTCAAACATGGAAAAAGAATCTGACTTCCAGTTAAGTGAGGCATATAGAAATCCAATTAGCTATAACTAAATTAAATCCACACTAAGACATATAATAATCAAGATCCTAGAAATTCAGCAAAAGAATAAAATATTAAAAGCTGTTAGATAAAAGAATCCAATCACCTATAAAGAAAAGCCCATCAGAATCACTGCAGATTTCTTAGCACAAACACTCAAGTCAAGAAGAGCTTGGAGTGATATACTTCAGGTCCTGAAAGAAAACAACTTCCAACCCAAATTGATGTACCCTGCAAAACTATCCTTTAAAATTAAAAGAGAAATAAAATATTTCCATGATAAAGAACAACTGAAGAAATTCATGAGCATCAAATAAACCCTACAAAGAGTACGAAAAGATATTCTACAAAGAGATAAAAATGACCATAATTTCATGAACAACAATAGAAAGGAATAGAAAGGAACCAAGGAACAATAGAAAGGAACCAAGCACAGCAAGCAATTAAACAGAGGAAAAAGGGAAGAACCAACAGCAGGAAAATAACATGACAAAGATTAGCCAATACATATCAGTTATAACCATCAATACAAATGATCTCAATTCACCAATCAAAAGAAGCAGACTGGCAGAGTGGATCAAGAACCAAAACCCAACCTTATGCTGTATGCTAGAAACACTAACGGAAATTTACAGCCTGAAAGTTAAGGAACAGAAAACAATACTCCATGCAACAGGAACCCAGAAAAAAGCAGGGATAGCTATTCTATTTGCAGACAATGTGAATTGCAAACCAAGAATGATCAAAAGATAAAGTAGGTCACTACATATTTGTTAGCGGAAAACTGAAAGAGGAAGAGATAACAATTATACATATCTATGCACCAAACACAGGAGAACACAACTATATAAGACAAATTTTAACAGACATGAAAAAATCAAATAAGTAGTGACACAATCATAATAGAGGACTTTAACACCCCATTGTCACAAAGAGATAGATCAACTAGAGAAGAAAAACAGCAAAAAAAAAAAAAAAAAAAAAAAGAAGAAGAAGAAGAAAAAAGAAATAATAGAACTAAACCAAAGTTGTGGACAAATGAGCTTAGGAGACCTTTATAGCACCAGAGTACACATTCTTCTCAGCTGCACATAGGGCGTTCTCTAAAATAGGCCATATATAAGTATATAGAACATACTTAAGTTGATGCAAAGAAATTGAAGCTATCTTGTGCATACTATTGAACCATAGTGCAGTGAAACTGGAAATTAATTACAAAAGAAACCACAAAACTCTATAAACACATGAAAATTAAATTACACCCTCCTGAACAAAAAAAGGGTCATAGATGAAATACAAGAACAAATTAAACCATATTTATAATGAAATGAAAATGTAGACACAACTTATAGGAACCTATGGGACAAATGAAAACAGTCCCCAAAGAGAAATTTATAGCAGTGAAATCTCACATCAGGAAAACAGAACTGGAGCAAACGAACTTATGATGCACCTCAAGCTTCTAGAAAAAACAGCAAATCAAGCCCAAAGCCCAAAGAAGGCAGAAAACTATGAAGATCAGAGCAGAAATGAATGCAGTGGAGACTAAGAAAACAATACAAAGAATTAATGAACTGAAATGTTGGTTCTTTGAAAGAATAAATAAAATTGATAAACTCCTAGCCAATCTTATCTAAAAAAGGAAAGAAAAAAACTGAAATTCATGCCATCAGGAATGAAAGTGATAAAATCAGTACAAACCTTATAGCAATTCAGAACATCATTACCTACTTTGAGAATCTTTACTTTCATAGGGTGGAAAACACAGAGGAAATAGATTTATAGATACATATGAATTACCAAAGCTGAATGAGAAAGATATAAAAATCCTGAATAACTCAATATCAGACAGCAAAATTGGAAGTCTAATAAAAAACTTACCCATGAAGGAAAGCATAAGTCCTGATGGATTCACAGTTAAATACTACAAGAAGTTTAGAGAAGATTTAATACCAAATCTTCTCAAACTTTTTAGTGAAATTGAAAGGGAAGCAGTTCTCCCTAACTCATTCCTGGAGACAAATATTACCCTGATACCAAAACCAGAGAAAGACCCAACCTTGTTCTTAATTTTTAAAATGAAATCTTCAAATAGGTTCTGTCTGCTGTTTATGCATTTTGTGAAAATCCTTATCTCTGGAATTTCTGTTTGGCACATATTCATAGACTCAATTTCTTTATAAATTTGTTATGCATGCTTTGAATCATTTTGGTGAGTTTTTTTCAAATTTTTATTTGTTTCTCTCCTATCCACAATGGTCAGTTCATACAACGGCTCCACTCTCTTCTGGGTTATACTGGAACTTGCTGAGTTTACTTATCTCCTCCAATCATGGCTGATATTTCTGTTCTTCTCCAGCAACACCGGGGTGTACTTTGGGGGAATTTAGAGTTTGGGGCAACTTGCTACCTTGTTTTATCATGTTTCTGTCCATTTGTTTGTTTTTATTCTGAGGATTGAAGTCAAACAGAGTAAAGAGAGTTTGTCGTTGATACAAGGATCGTTTTAGTTAGGCTCTGTTTTCCAGGGATGCATTCCAGGCTTGTAGTCCAGAGGTATTGAATATCACTTTAACCTGTTCAATTTAGCTGGGTTGGACCAACAACTATAACTAGTAAAATAACAGTAGATATAAGAAAAACCTCCACACAGTTGTTATAGCATTAACCCACAGCTTCTGCACAGCTCCTCCTCTGCACTGGGGTCATAGTCTGATGTAAAGCTATCAGGCATTTTCCCCTGTAGGGGAGAAAATTGTCTGCTCCAAGCCTTAAAGGCTGTTGCTCTCTCTGAATATGTATCCTGGCTGCAAGTTGTTTTCTGGTATGACAACAGTGGGGCTCCATGGATTTGACTAACTTAATCAGTGGGGTGGTAAATATCATGGAAGTCTCTGTGTTGTCTCTCCACTGGTTTTCCTTGCCTAATATACAGCCCAAAACACACTGGCCCTGCGCCATTTACTCTCCTCTGCCCGTAGATGTCTATCTGCCTCAGTTCTACCTGCAGAACCTGGGGCTGTGTCCGGGCTCAGCTGCGCCGCACAGAGCAATGAGTAGGACCGCATGCTGTCTCAGGCCTGCACAGTTTTTGGAAAAAAATAGAGAAATGTTCATGTGGTTCTGGCTCTGCCTGGTCACTCTAGGCCTGGGCTCTAGTCACTCTCCTCTCACAGGTTCCCCAGTGGACACTCTTCCACATAATTGTTCCAGAACTGGTTTATCCTATTCTCTGCAGTTCCCAGATAGGTAGCCTCCCATGGGAGCTCATTGGTAATCATGGGGAGGGCCCTGTTTACAAAAATCAATGTTGTTCCTATTCATCAATAATTAACCCACTGAGGGCCAGGGATGTACCTCAGTGGCACCAGCACCTGCTCAGCAAGCACAAGGTCCTGAGTTTGATTCCCAGTACAAAAAAATAAAATTAACCCATGAGAAAGTAATTAGGAAAACAATAGCACTCATAATAGCATAAAGAAAATTAAAAACTTAGGAATTAAACTAACCAAGGAAGTGAAGACTTTTGCAATAAAAACTACAGCACTCCAAAAAAGATTGAAGAGATGGGGCTGGGGATTTAGCTCAGCGGCAAAAGCGCCTGCCTGGCAAGCGCAAGGTCGTGAGTTCGGTTCCCGGTACTGGAGAAAAACCAAAAAAAAAAAAAAAAAAAAAAAACAAAAAAGATTGAAGAGGATATAAAAACGGAAGGGAATCCCCTCTTCCTGCATAGGCAGAATCAATATTGTAAAATGGCCATACTTCCAAAACTCATATATACATTTAATGCAATCCCAATCAAAATACCAACAGCATTCCTTATGGAATGAGAGAAAAGAAATCCTAAAATTCATATGGAAGCAGAAGAGACCCAGATTTGTAAAAAGCAATCCTGGACAAGGCCAAAAAGGAGGCATCTCAATCCCAGATTTCAAGTGGTAAAAACAGCATGCTACTGGCCCCAAAACAGACCTGCAGAGAGAGAGAAAGTATAGATTTCCAGATGCAGAAGAATGAGTCTGCAACTGCATCTCTCTCAACCTGTACTAAAATAAAGTGAAAATGGATCAAAGATCTAAAAATAAAGCATAAGTGCTTAATCCACTGGAAGATAAAATAGCTAAAACTTTGAACACATGGTCATGAAAAAGGACTTTGTTTTTATTTTAAAGAGAGTAGTAAATGAGAAACAAACAAACAAAGAAATAGAATGTAGAAATAGAACAGTAGAATAGAAAAAGAAATTTCTGAACAGAATCTCAAGTATACTAGAAATAAGATCTAGTCAACAAATGGGATTATATCAAATTAAAATCTGTATAGCAAAGTAATCAATCAACAGAGTTCATAAAAAATCTACAGGATGGGAAAAAATTTTGGCAACTACTGGGCCAACAGGACTAATATCTAGAATATATAAAGAAATAAGAAAGTGAGACTCCTCAAATGAAAGACCCACTCAAAAAGGGACAACTGAAATAAATAAATACTTCTCAGAAGTACAAATGGTTAATAAATACATGAAAAACTATTTAACACTGCTGGTCTTTATACAGATGCAAATTAAAATAACATTGAAGTGACATTTTACTGCAGAAAGAAAGGCTATCATCAAGAAATCAAATAATAGCAAATTCTGGTGAAGCTTCTGGGAAAACAGAACCTTTTCACACTGTTGTTGGAAAGGTAAATTAGTACAGCCACTATGGAAATCACTATGAAGGTTTCTCAAAAAGCTAAAGTAGAAACTCTATGCAACTCAACTATTCCCCTACTAGGAATCTTCCTGAAAGAGTTAAAGTCATGACATTACAGTGACATATGCACATTCATGTGTGTAACAGAGCAATTCATAATAGCTAAATCTTGGAAGCAGCCTATTTGTCTGTTACGGCTGAGTGAGCCAATAATAGTCCAGGTCCTTGGACAGAGTTGTCAAGTCTACATCCAGTACTAAGAGGCTGCATTTACTGAAGATCACCGCAAGGTGCCAACAGTAACAGGAAGAAGGGAAAAGGGAAAAGAGGGGCTGATAACTCAGACTTTCAGAATTCAAAGGCCAGGCACCTCTGCTTTAGGTATCTCCCACTGAATTTCCCACTGGCACCTAGGGCATGGTGATCTCCTAGGCTTTTGATATATTATTATTATTTTTCACTTCTCTTAGGACAGTGGAAGCAGGAATAACCAAAGGGTATTCTTTATAGTCTAATGGAAGGAGGAGGGTGAGTCTCTCAGCTTCTTCTTTTCCAACTGTACTATGTCCATCAACAGCAGAATGGCTCAAGAAAATGTATTTGTATACAATGGAGTACTACTTTGCTATAAAAGATGCATAAATTTGAGTCATTTGTAGGAAAATGGATACACCTTGAATCCATCATTACTTAAGTGAAACAAATCAGACACTCAAAATTAAATATCATATGGTATTTCTTACACCAAAAACCCAAAGTATAAATAAATTAAAGAGCAAAATGAAAGATAGATAATAGGAGGCAGAAAGATAGATTTTTTTGCAAATAGGAAGGGGATCAACAGATTAGGGAAGGGAAGGGAGAGAAAAGAAGGGTTCTAAGAAGAATGAAAATGTGTTGTGTACATACACCAACTATCCACAATGACTGTATCAATTATGTACTAATAATTACTTTCATAGCTGTTATTGTTTGTGTCTGCATGTCCCCCCAAAGCCTCATGCAGTCATGGGGAAGGCTTCTAGAGTTTATGATTGGTTCATGGTCCAATGTTGGGATTATGGGTGTGCGTGCTACATTTGCCCTGGAGCGAGTAGTATGTATACAATGAAAGGGAGGAAAAGAGGTGAGTTGCTGCCCTCTCCCACTTTTCCTCTTTCTGCTTTTGCTGCTTTCTGCCTCCATGAACTGCTGCCATTGGTCATGTGCCACTCTGTCTTGGAGCCAGCCCAGTATGGACTGAAACCTGAACAAACTGTGAGGTAAATAAACATTTCCTTCTGTAATTCTGACCATCAAGTATTTTGTCTCAGGACCAGAGAAAAGTAACCAGGACAATAGTTAGAAAACATGTCATAAATATGAAACTTCTGCCTATTTGTGTTGGAGATTGGTGGCCTCCAATCTGGAATATTGTAATTGACTGAGTTTGCAGTATCAACAGTTATTATTAGGATTTTTCACCTTTATTAAGGATATTATTAGGATATTTTCACCTTTATTAAGATTAGTTTTCTGGTATTCTTTAACTAGTCATTTAGCTAAACTTTTGCAGGATAATTTGTTTTAAAAATAAAAAATTTATAGGCAAATACTTTGGGTATTGCTCAATCAGAACACTTTATTGCATCAAATCTCAAGCTGCTAACCAAAGAATGAAATCATAATGAAATCATACAAAGGCAGCTTGGCACTTTAGAAATCATTTCACATGTGTTTAAGAGACTCTTATCTATGCCAATGAAATGGCAATGCCTAATAATTTTAACTCTGACATTATTTTGAGGCATTAAAATCACTATCGTTATAATATACTAGCATTTGAGCATGATTTACAAAATCTACCTTACCCTAGAATTATTCTTCATTTATGAGAGCAAAAAGATTACCAAATGAAAGTTAAATGATTTACCCAAGGACATATAATTTTCATTTTAAGTATCTGAAAATGGTCTTCTAACATATCATTAAGTATTCCATTCGTTAGAATATATTTCGTATCAAGTATGTTATTTTCATCAAACAATTCTCATAGAATTAACTTACGTAAAACATGGTGTGTGAATAGTAATCATAACAGATTTTGTTATACATTTTAGTACGAATCTTGAAAATTACTAAAATGTTTTTGGAGAGAGTTGTGAGAAGAGAATGCTAGGCCATGGAGGATTATCATATAATAGTAAGAAAAAATTTGGAAATATTTGGAATAAAACTTTCACTACAAGGATGTTTTAAATTTCAGATTTTAATTCCATTGAAACTGATGACTCAAATTTTGTAGCATATGAGTGGTAACAGGCAGAGAAACTTTCTCTTAAATTTCAAACATTTGTTGCCTATTTATATTATCCATATTGTGAATTTCTTACAATTTTCATTCCATTTTGTTTTTGTTCTATTGGAACCACAAGAGAAATAAAAGTGAGATATTTTAATATTTTAAAATTTTTGGTTAAGTTTGAGAGACACGAAGGTCTTTATACTTGGTTTCAGTTACTTTGTTCATTTTTAGTTTTAATAAAATGTGAAACAAGACAAAATTCTCTGGGGTACGAGCCTGTTTATTTTATTGTGCAGTGTTTAGTTATTCATGAAAAGAAGTTACAGAAGTGTAATCGTTGCCATCTGTTGTATTTGAGTAAAATCTAGCCCAAAAGTCAAAAAAGTCATGGCAACAACTAATGAAAACAACTGCAATAATATCAACTCACTATGTTACTGGTGAAACTTGATTTTTCTCCCAAATGAAGTAAGTTTCCTTAGAGGATTATTTTAACATTTGATTTATGTCATTATTAAATTTGCCTCCAAAATCATCAAAATTTCTAATAACACTGTGATCTAATTCCATGCCTGATAGAAGATCAGCAGATTTTTCTGTCACTTGGAGTCAGACCACATCAAAACTCGCTCTTTGGGGCACACTGTTTTTAAGAATTCTGAAGGATTTGATTTTGAGGAGAGTGTGTATGTGTGCATGTGCATTTTCTATAGGGTTAAATGGCTAGTGTTAACCTGCAGCTATGAGAAGAACCCATGCAAATTAGGTTAAGAATAGGTTTTCATTGTGGCTTAAAACATTTGTCCATACAGCAGCACTACCTTAGGCTATGTTTTCCTTTAGAAATTGTAGCTGTAAAACATTAGGTGGTCTTCAAGATAGATGTGTTTTATATAAGGTAATTGCCTCTGGAGAGAAGAGAGGTATAACGACGCCAACAGGCTTCTTCTGAAATCAGCAGGGCTAACATCTAAAAGCATTCATTGAAATTGTCAATGTATTTATTCACCTTTTTTCCGGAACTCTGATTATCTCAAGAAAACGAAAAACAACTTCTGCTAGATCAATACATATACACCTAAAAATCACAAAGTTAACACTTTTTGAATTGCTTTCTAAAGAAAATATGGTTATTGTGGACATTAAGAAAGTAGCATATTTTGGAGACATGATGGAATTTAATGTCAAATTATTTTACTAAATTCTTTGCTATAATGACCATATAAATTGAGAAAACAATTTAGATTGTATAACAAATTTGTATTTAACATATGAAATTAATGAATAATTTCACTAAGTGCTGTGATTTATAAATAAAAAAATATTTATTTGGTTTCTTTAAGAACAATATTTTATGTAAGACTACTGCCACATATGAGTTCATAAACATGGAGTTATGGACGTTCAGAGAAGAAAAAGGCTGCTTTGTCTAAGAAGGTTTCAAAGCAGCAACAACAACAACATCATATCTAAACTGATATTGAAAAAATGAGAAGAGGAAGTGGTCAGATACACAGTGAAAACTTTTCAAGTAGGAGATGGGTGTCAGTGAAACCAGCTGTGTGGCAGATTTAATCAGAAAGGGTTTAACATGGAAGCCAGGATTCACAAAGGATGTGGGAGCACTGGAGGGGTGGGCCCTCACCTAGTCCTCCAGGAGAAATTCCATAGTAACACACAGTCTTCTGATGCTTTCTCTAAGGTCACCGTGGGAGCCACTGAACTTAAGAATCTGGAGGATCCAGTACCCAGACATCTGAAAGTGCTCAGCAAGCTGGAGAGCGAACAGCAGAATGAGTCTCGGGGACAGCTCATATCACCACAACTTTGCCTCGGACAGAGAAAGTTTTCCTCTGGCTCTCACTGCCCACACTGAGTACTGTGAACTGCTATCTAATTGTTGGCACTGGACTTAACCCTGAAAGGTAGATTAGAAAATATTTATATAATTGTCAAACATTACACATCAGAGCTCCCTTGCTCATTTTAAGCATCTGCAAACACATCTTTGGTTCACTGTCTCAGTTTTTAGCATTGTCTACATTTTGCACAGGATATGTAATACATAAACAAAAATGTCAAATAAAATTTGAAGATTTATTTTTCAGTACTATGTCGAACCCAGGGCCTTCAGACTGAGCTGCAACACCAGCGCCCCTCTGCCCTTTTTTTCTTTTGAGAAAGGATCTTGCCAAGTCACTAAATTGTCCAAGCTGGGGCTGAACTTGCCTCTCAGAGCGCTGGGTTACAGGCCTGTGCCACCATGCTTGGCAATGATTAAAATTCTTAAGACTATAAGATTAGAATTTTGACTTGTTGATATAAAAGTATTTATTTTGTTATTTTTATAAATAATATTACAAATGAAAGCAACAGACATCATACCACCACTCTGGTATTACATATTAAAGAACTAAAGTAGGAAATTAAAATAATGACTTGCACTAATGTGGGCCTACTTCTATCAGTAAATCTATTTATATATTCCAATGTGAGAATACCATATTTATTAATAACTCCTTTTTATCCATGCATATCCAGTTTCATGGTTGAATGGTGTGGAGAAATAGAGGTACTTGTACATATAATATGATTCATCCCCTAATTTTTTCTACCATTCAAACATTATGAATTATATCATTTCAGTTAAAACTAAAACAATCTTTAATGGTTAAATAGTTTATTTGCAAAAGCATAGACATTTTCAGTTTATAGTACAATAAAATTATTCTAATATTAGTCTTTTAAAAAACATAAATAGGTTGGCAAAAAGACTTAAATTTTTAATTTTTCTTCATATTTAGTAAATCATCATTTTCATTCAAACCAAAGTAAGTCTTTTTGTCCCACTTTACCAAGAAAATATTCTCATCACTATAAACTGAAGAAAAATCAACAAGGCTTGATTATTTTTGTAGAATTAAGGTTGAACCTTGTATGAGAAATATATGTTACCCTGTTAAACTGAAATAAGGACACAGAACTTATAAGAATGGAATAAACTACTACACAGAGTTAATGACAAGAAGTATCTGTGTTCATGTGGGCCCTTGATATTTACTGAGCACTTACTAGGAGTTCAAAGTTGCAGTGGATGCTAGAGCTACACAAATACAAAGTTACATCATTTTGAGAAATTTACTATTGTCTCTTTTAGTATCCTTGGGCTCTAAAGTTGATTGACACACCTACTGAAAATGGAGCTTTTCTCAGGTAGAAGCAGGATCTTCAAACTGTACAGGAAATGTCTTATAAAAGGAAAAATGGCTAATTAATGAAGGAAAGAGCTAAGGTGATCTAAGGAGAGGACTATGGCTATGAGGGACAATGTTGTAAGTTTATGTAGCCACTCCTCCTGCAGCACGGATGGTGAGCTGATCCTGTGAGAAGGAACTTGCTTCTGAAAACTGTGAGCAGGAAGTGAGCCCTTCAGTGAAGAGGCTGGAGCCCAGGTCTGCACTTCACTTTGAACAGTGCTTCAGTTTCCATGTCTCTCTTGACATCAGCGAGGCTTTCTTTTTCTCCTTCTTCTTTTTCTCCTTCTTCTTTTTCTCCTTCTTCTTCTTCTTCTTCTTCTTCTTCTTCTTCTTCTTCTTCTTCTTCTTCTTCTTCTTCTTCTTCTTCTTCTTCTTCTTCTTCTTCTTCTTCT
>NW_004955411.1:416128-469581 GCF_000276665.1 Chinchilla lanigera
TTCTTCTTCTTCTTCTTCTTCTTCTTCTTCTTCTTCTTCTTCTTCTTCTTCTTCTTCTTCTTCTTCTTCTTCTTCTTCTTCTTCTTCTTCGTAGTAATAGCAGTAGTAGTACCATCATTATTACTCAGTATTTACCTGAATCCCCCTTATGAACATCCTGACATGTGAGAGTCAGCTTATTCAGATGGGCCCATTTCCCAAATTTTCCAAGTGGGAACTTGAATGAGAAGAGCACTGATACCCCTAAAAAGAACCAATTCAGGGTGATGTTGGTCTTTTTGATGCTAGATGAAAATAAACAGATTAATGTTAGGGACATGAAATTTCTGTAAAGTTAATTTCACTCTTCCTTGCTTTTCAAAGTATTTAGTGGAAAAATCTATTTGATGGAGTTTCAGATAAAAGGAATACTTGAGCACTAAGTTCTAGTTTTCTCCTGATGTGTGGGGAAGAAGGGTTCAGTACAGCAAAGAGCACTAACACATATGGCAAGGACAAAGTACTAGCAGGGTGCAAAGACAAGAGCAGTTAAGGGAAGAGGTGTAGGGTGTGGCCAGACTCTTAAGGTCATGTAAGCTTCCCCAGAGACAATATTGTGTTTGCCACATCTTTTCATTTCTCTCCTGGACACTGAGCTAAGTTATTACCCTCTGTTGTCTAGGAGGGGGTACGTACTGGATTCTTAGCGGCAGAATGTAGGCAGAATGGATTTCACAGCTCATCTAATGGGGTCCCTGTGTTGGTCAGCGTTCCTGCTGCGGGGACAAAACAGGCAATGCTGACACCTCAGAAGAGAACAGCTTTGTCTCCTGGCTTCAGACATTTCATTCCATGGTCTGCTGGCTCCAGGCAGGAGCATTAGGGCGGGAAGACCAGGTGGAGCAGAGCTCTGGCCTCACTTTATGACAGCAGGAAAACAGAGGCACCCGCAGAGAGCCAGGGAGGTCTCCAGAGACACCGCCCCAGGGGGCTTCCTCTCCCAAGTGAGCCCCTTCTCCAGAAGCACACTGAGCTTCAAACACAGTGGATCGGTTCCCCCTGAGTGCGGTGACTCGGATCCCATCACCTCCCCAGGCGGCGGTCAGAAAATGACAATTACGATCAACTGGCACAGCCCCTCAGCGCGCCAGTGAAATTCTCAGCGCCTCACTTAGTGCTCCATTCCTCTCCTCTCCTTTCCTCCCCTTTCATCTCCCCTCCTCCCGTTCCCTTGCTTCCCCTTCCTCTTCCCCGCCCCCGCCCTCACTGTTGGCCAGTTGGATGGAGCAGATTGAGAAAACTTTCCAAGATGGCCTTATGGAAAAGCAGAGTCATATAAGAAGGTATCTGAACCCCCGAGGTGACCCTTGGGAGGAGAGCCACCCAACCTACCTCACTTAGTGATGGTTTTCCATTTTTAATTTTTATTAGTACACATCTGCCATATAGAATGATTACATTCCTAGCAGGGAGGTAGTAGCTATGTAATGTATATTGATTTTTTTTCTTTCCCTTCCTCTCCCATAACCCTCTCCATTCCTTTTGCAAAAGAGCTAGGTCCCTGTTTCCTACTATCTATCTTTTGTTTTGTACTTTATTAATATTTTAGGCATTATATAAGAGAAGCCATGGAATATTTAAATTTATTTATTTGATTTATTTCACTTAAGATTATGGTCTCACGGTGCACCCATTTTCCTACAAATGATTCAAGTTTGTCCTTCTTTAGGTGCAGTGCTACTCTGTGGGTATAAATAGCACATTTTCTTTATCTCTTTTTGATGGACATAGAGGCCATTTCCAAGATTTTGCTACATTGTGATTTTGTGTTGAGTCATTAGGACTTTTTTAAACAGGAAACTAGAATTACTTATTGTGACCAGTACAGAAGCAAGGTCTTTGTGCTTTATTTTATTTTGTTTTATTTAAATGAAAGGAGGAAAACATTAGCAGACAGACAATCTTTTACAAAATAGCAAAAGAACAGTACAGACAATACAGTTACAAACAAAGTGGTAGGAAATTAACAATGTTTGTTGTATTACATATTGATATCTTCAAAGTGGTTCCCCATGAAAGCAGATAGAGACATGCAATACTGATCAATCAAGGACTCACTGACAGTTTTTTTCAGCAAAGAAATAGAAGACAGTAGAACAACTATGTTAACTATCCTGTATATACATACATACAAAATTTCTCCTTTTTTCCCTTCTCTTTTCCCCCATCCCAGTTGCCCTTTACCCTTGAGTGTTTTCCTATCATTTCACAAGGTCTTTGTGCTTTAATTTGAGTGAATTGGGGAACACTTGAAGTTTTGGGCAGAGGGATGACCTGATCCTGCTGACTTACATTTAAGGGGTCTCTTGGGATCCTTTATTTGGAATCAACTGTGGAAGGGCCAGAAGTGGGAAAGGGAAGCCAGGCAACAGGCTATGCAGTGATGGAGCATGATCGGGGCTGGAGCCAGACAGCAGCTGAAATGATGAGAAATTATCAGCTTCCAAATACGACAAGTGAAGTCACCATGATTTCTCTGTCACACTGGATATTGGAGTGAAATAAAGAATGATGCCGAGCTTCTCTACCTGCACAACTGGGATGGTACTGTACCTGTTATTGAGACGGAGAGGGGCCTGGTGGAAAAACAAATTTAGCTTTAGATAGGTTGAGTTTCAGATGTCAGGTAAGCAGTTAGATACAAACCTAATTTCAAAAAGAATAAAGTAAAAATACTAAATAAATCATGTAATCCCATTTAATTATTTTATTTACTGTTATCATAAAAACTTCTTTAAAATACCCTACATGACAAATTATAGCTATCAAAAGCAGTGTGTGGATGATACTATATTTTAATTAGTCAAATGTGATCCTTGAGAATGATAGCTCACTTAATTTACACTTCTGTAGTTACTACTGAGATTAAGATTGTACCATTTTTGAAATGACTCACATCTTTTCCTCATTTCTGTTGAGTTATATTTATATAGTTATCATAGTCCTTCATTTAATATGATAAATGCCCATTTCTCACTGAGAGAGTTTATCATTACTTCTATGTTTTTTCATTTTTCTCAATTGTAAAATCTCTGTACTTTGAAACAAAATCATAAACACTTTTCCAGCTTCGTTGACTTTTCTAATTTGGATCTTTATAAAAATAAATTTTCCCTTAAACCATTTCAAATAGTTACCTATTCACTTTGCAAAATAAATTTTCTATTTTAATGTCTGGTGTGAAGGCCAAGACCAGTGGCCACCGAGGCCTGCGGAGTCACTGTGCGCAGCGGATGGCTTCGCTTTGCGACCCGAGGTGCTGCGGGAGCAGCTGTCACCAGCGGGGCTCTGCGGAGCCTGCGAAGCCTGCGAAGCCTGCGAGAACCACTATGCGCGTCTTGCACGTCCTGCCAGCTTGACCCGAGGACTCAGGGGCCAGTCCTGGAGAGCATGGTTAGAACCAGGAGCCTGCAATGTGGCTCCAGGTAGAGATGACTCTAAGAATTTTGATAAACACCTTTCTCCGGCCTGACCTGCTTTTCCCGTGACTGCTCTGCCCCGGAATCCTTTGCGCCATGTGAAGCTAATGCTTGGTATGCGACACTTGAAGTCGCGTTTGTCCCGGCCTTTCAGCTGAGCAACTCAGCGCCCCAACTCTTCTCTCCCTTAACTGTCCCTTCAGAGAGTTTTGGCTTAGTTTGCCACCTCCATTCTCTTAATTTTATGGTGCATTTATATCTGATCTTACTGCTATTCTGTTCCTATTATTTCCTTTAGATTTACTCTGTTCTTTTATCTTATTCCTTAAACTGTATAAGTAGTGCAAGCTTTCTTCTTTTATGATATAAACATTTATGGTGTACATTTCCTTTCAAATTCTATTTACTTGGATTTGATGTTTTATATGTAATATTTCAAATTTTTTGCCAGATTTAAAATAGTTATTCCACTATTTTCTTTATTGACTTGTGAGTTAAGATGTTTAATTTTTAAAACAAAAATATGAAACAATTTACCTAATTGACAATAATTTCTAATGTAACACATTCTGATCCGAGGATATTGCATGAAACCAAGTTTTTGAAGTTTAGTTTATGAACTATTACATGATCAACTGTCCACATTTAATTTAGTGTTCCTTAATTGCTGTTCAAAACTCTGTTACCATCAGATGGAGTTGTTAATTCTGATTTTTAGACGTCCCCCATAGTTTTCAGTTTGCTTGATCTATCCATTATCAATATATATATACACGTTACAAGCATAGTCGCTGAGGTAAGATTGACCCAATGGGGAAGCAAGCCCCGCAGCAAGTGTGCCTGGAAAGGACAAGGACCCTTCCTGGAAGGGATGGGTCAGGGACGCCCTGGTTTCCTGCCCTGGTGACCGACACTTGTTTAGAGCATCAGTCATTATTGTTTATCCCTGGGTGTAGTCTCTTCATCTTTGTCTTGAGGCCTGGCCTTCCAGGGATGCACATCTACCCACAGTGGTAATGTGTTCTCATCTTCATCACTGACTCCTTTGAGGACCCAGCCCTGTCTGGCTGCCTATAATATTTGTACCTAACTTAGCTCTCTGTAATAATTGTCTCACTCTCTTTGCGATGTTCTCATTTTCTTGCCGTGTCTAATTTGTGGCTACTTTCTTAAGTGCATAAACTTGTAGAAGGATTTTATCTTCTTTGTTAATTAAAACATTTATTATGGGCTAAATCTTTTCATGTGAAATTGTGCTTTTAGTTTTAAACTTTGCCTATCAGCTTCTGGGGCCAAATATTTTCATACTTTACTTCATACTATCCTTTTACTTTCAGTCTTTCTGGCTCATTACATTTTAGAGTATCCCAAGAGTAGTATGTAGTCAAGATGTGTTCAATCCATATGGTTACTTTTTAGTTTTACTGGTGAACTTAACCCATTTAAATTTATTGTAATTATTAATGAATATGAATTTTTTGTTATATTTTATTCTTCTTTCATTTTTTTCTTTTGTTAAACTTCGGATGTTTTTAAAATTTTAGCCGTTTTCTGTCACTGATTTGAAAGTGTTTTGATATTACTTTAATAGATACTTTATTAATTAAAATACACAACCTAAGCAATAAATCCTGAAGTGAATCAATAGCCTCTGGCAGAGGGGCTTTAACTACAGCATATTCTTGGCTCACACACTAGCATTATTTAGCTCTCATTTACTCCTTTGTATTTTTAAGCGTCAGAGGCTGGGTTTGTTTAGGTATATCCACCTGACCATACTCGTCTCTGGTTACTCTTCCAAAGTCTAAAACCTTTCTTTTGATCTTTTTCTTTACTTTGGAATCACATTCTTAAGAATTTCTATTCATGAAACTCTGTTCTTATATGCTAAATTCTCATTGTCCTTGCAAACAATTTGTTGAGAACATAATTTTGTGGTGAGATACTGAGAAACACTTCCCCTGAAATTTGAAGAAATTTTACTATTGTTTCTTATGTTGCAACTGAACGTTTTAGCTGCAAGTTTGGTTATCATTCAAAGCCTCCAGGCAATAATTCATTTCCTCTTAATTTGTCATAAATTCTCTATATTCTTTCATCTGGCTATCAATCTAGTCTTTGTGATGCTGAGGGATTGAACCTAGAACATTTACATAGAGGTACTTCCTCAGCCCTGTTTAATTTTTTTTTGGATTAAGCTAAGGTCTAAATTTCCCAGGCTGAGAATATAGGCATGTATTGTCATGCCTAGTTTTTGATAATAATATTCTAAAAATGGATTTTCTTCCTCATTTTAAAAGTCCAATTTAGAATTTATTTGCATACCCAACTTTAAAAACTTTTGCATTTCAAAAAGTCTGCATTATTTTCAAAGTTATTTCCTGTCTGACTCTTCTCATCTTTCTGATCAAAACTTGGACTCTTCCTTCCACTTCCTGTACCATTGCTTTTTTTATTTCCTATTTCTTTTCCATTTTTCTTCCAAGTAACTGCTTTAGCTCAAATTTTCTATTCATAAAGATCTCTTTTTATTTTTGTCTAGCATACTTTGTATAAAATTATCATATGCATAAAGAAAATGGCACAGAAAATTAATGCATTGCTTAATTAAATCAGAAAGTAATCATCTTTATAATTAGCAGTAGAATGTAAGTGCTTACAGAGTCCCTGCCATCATCGGGTGTAGGACCTAATGAGACCTAATGTTTGTGAAACCCAATGTTCATAGTAGTTTTGAAACCTTTTGAAGTAAATGTACAAAACTTATGAATATAAACCAATAGTCATTTAGATGAGAAAAAAATAATTATGACTGTTAAAAGCTTAACTCCCATGTATCCTGGGGATGACCATGCCATCTGTAATTCCAGTGCTCTGGAGGGACAAGACAGGAGGATCCAAAGTTCAAACTCAGCCTGGGGAACTTAGTGACTTAATGAGACTGTGCCAATACATAGAAAGGTCTGGGAATGTGGGTCATTGTGAAAGCCTTGGGTTCAGCACCAAGTTCTGAAGAAACAATCACACATATATCAAAATCTATAGAGATTGTAATATTTTATTTAACTGCCAGAAGTGTCTATTTATAGTTTTTTCTATCTTCAATATTCAACTATTTCTTTGATCATTTCTTTCATGTAGTAGTTTTTATATGTAATTTTTTATTTTATAATGTAATTTTAATATTACAAAATAATTCAGTCATTGGCATTATTGATTAGAGTATTTTTATTAATAATCAATGGGTTTTATAAAATGTGCAATAGCACCCTGCTATTCTCATTATTTTCAATATTAGTAAGTTTTTGCCTTGAAGACAGGAATTTTAATAAATTATTTCCCGTAAAATAGAAGAAAAAATGTACTTCTGGTGCATTTGCAATTGTTTATGGCACATTATCTAGTATCTTCCTCTCAGAAGACAAACTCTATTTTCATCAAGCATCCAGCTCGACTTCCTTTAAAACGGGTCTCTTGAATGCCCAAAATCTCTCTGGGGGTGTGCACTAAAAAGGGAAGTGTGGCAGAGAGAAATTTGAAGTGAGCTCCTTGTTCATCTTAACCATTACATGTAAAACGTTTTTCTTTTGAATGTTTTGTGCAATTATAAGCCACTAAAAGTGAGCTGCTTCTGTTTTATTCATTTGTAGCTACATACCACCTTCACCCAGCCTCTACCGTCTTTCCTTTCTTCCCAAATATAACTGTTCTCAATCTTAACTTTACTGATTAAAGTTTTTAAATTTTATATGCATGGAATTATATTCTTTTGGTTTGGGCTTCTTTCACTAAACATTGTTACAGCATGATTCACCTATATACCTATCATTTGCACGTACATATCATTTATTAATTTTCTGTATGATATATCATGTGAATAAACAACCTTTTGTGGATGGACAGTTGAGTTAATTTTAGTTAAATACTATTATGAGTTATGCTGGGATGAATATTCCCACTGTATTTTAGTGTACCTGTGCAGGTCTTTCTTTTCTATTAGGTGCACTATGTACCTAATAGCATTTTCAAGTTTAATAGTATGCCAAACGCTTCTCAAAAGTACATGTAAACTATACTTCCATAATGAGTCTATGAGACTACATTACTTCTGATAGCCAACACCAGTCACCTGGAAATGGGTAGTATAATCTCCACTTTTAATTTTCTTGTGTTTAGTAGCCATACCATTTTTTGTGCAGTGCCTATTGAAATCTCTGGGTGATTTCTCTGTTGAACTGTTGACCTTCCACTTATTGACTTGGAGGAAAGACCACCAAGAAAGGCCACAGGAAAAGACCACCAGCAAGAGATACACCCTTGAAGGTACATCCTCCACGACTGGAAGACTTGACTGGAATATTCCTAAATTTAAAATATTTGATCATTATAAGTAATATGATTTGTAAATATATTTTTCACATATTGAATTTGTTTTTTTTTACTTTCCAGTAAATGTGTATTTCTATAGTTCTAGAAAAATCTGTTCAGTTCTTTCCAAATATATTTGGTCAGACTTTGTTTTTCTTCATGTTTAAATTAAGTCTTTTAATTTCCCCAAACATGTAAAAGCACTAATATTTTGTATTTCAGTATATAGATGAATTCTGTTCTCATTCTTGCTTTCTGATTCTCTCTCAGAGTTGCTTTATGTACTTGCATGTAACAGGGCTAGGAAACTGGGGATAGGATTAAATCTTGGCTGAAGTTGTTTCCCTAATGAGAACTGACCTGCTTTCTTCCTACTGAAGTCATACATGTGATAACAATCATGGATAACCTTGATTTCATTTCTTATGAATGTTGTGCCAATTAAATCTTAGCTATCAATTTGACTGGAATAGAAACTCCTGGAAAGTTGACCGGATCATCAGAATGCTGCACTCATCAGTGGATTAATCCATAAATATTCCTAGCTGAGTGTGGTCTTAGGAGGTCACACCCAGTTGGAGGAGGTAAGTCATGGAGGATCTGATCTGCCTTTGAAAGGTGCATCTCTTCTTGCTGGTCTTTTCCTGTGCTCTGCTTTTCAGCCACCATGAAAGCAAACAGCTTCACCCCATCGTGTCTTTCCACCATGATGCTCCAACCTTGGAGCCAGCTGACCATGGACTGAAATCCCTGAAGCTGTGAGTAAAATAAAACATTTCTTCCATTAAATTGCATATATCAGACATTTTGTCCTGGCAAAGGGAATTTGAACAACACAAATGGTATGCTACGGTGGAGTACTTAATTTGTTCAATAAAAGGACACTCTGATAAGTTTAAATAAGAATGTAGCACGGTCAGATATCTGATGCTAAAGAGAGAGAGCAGAAGGGGCATTAGGCAACAGAGAGACAAAAGAAGAGAGAAGAGCAAGAAAAAGAAGTATGATGAGTGAAAAATGGTTTTAGCAATCTGGAAGTAACACAGAGAGCCAGAGAGAGAGATTGAGAGGAACATAAGAGGCCCAAAGGAAGTAGAAGGGGAGAGAAGAGAGGACAGGAGAGGAGGAAGGAAAGGGAAAAGCATAAAAATGACTAGGACAAGCAGGTGGAAGTGGGAGGTAAGTCAGGGTACTATTGCAGGCATCTTAGTTAGAATTAAGCTCTACAGGTGCAATAATGGCGGAAAGAAAAGAAGCAATGTTTTCATAGAGACAAAGAGTGGTTACAGTCAACATCAATATAAGTAGAAATAAAAAGAATTAAAAAACATGATCAGTGAAAGACTCATCTTTGTAGAGGTACTTTTATTCACTGCTTGTAGAAATATAAATCAGCCACTCTACTGGTAGGAAATTTGGGAAAGGATACAAGAAACTATAAAAATAAAAACACCTAGACTATCTTTTGCCAGCAGTTCTGTCCTTAGAAAGAACAAAGGAAGAACTTATATAAGCATGTAAAAATGTAGTACAAAAGCTTCTCTCCACTTCTACTGAGGTAACAAATTAGAACCAATCTAAATGTATATTTAACAAACTATAATAGATTTGTCAAAAGGAAGATATAAATTCACATGTTTAAACATAGAAAAGATCACAATCTATTGTTAACCAATGAAAAAGGTGATAGGATAGTACTTAAAATATTATATTATTAAAGTAACATGCATGCATATATACAGACAGAAAATATCTGAAATTATATACCTATATCTGTAGCTTCAGCAGTACTTTCACCTCTATTGGAGAGATACTTAGGTCAAGAAGACACATTAACTTGGTTTAGTTTCTTTCTTTTAAAAAGAAAAGACAGAAAAAGATAATCTTTCTCTGCACGTCAGAACACAAGATCTACCTGAGTCTTAAACTTTCCAGCCTTCAGAATTGTGAAAAAAAAAAAAATTGATGTTTTACCCTGTTAAGAATGGCTAATATCAAATGGACTAAAAATGATAAAAACCGGTAGTATGGAGAGAAAAGGGAACTTTGCACACTTTTGATGGGAATATAAGTTAGTACAGGCATTATGGAGAGTAGTCTAGAAATCCCTCTCAAAACTCAAGCTGGAAGCACCATGTGACCCAGCAATCCCACGACAGGCTCCACATCTAAAGGAAGTGGAATTGGTGTGCCAGGAAACGTCTACACTCTGGTGAACACTGCAGCACTACCCATGGAAGCCAACGAAAGGGAACAACCTAAGCATGCATTAGCTGACGAGCGGATAAAGAAAGTGTGCTGCATACACACAACTGAACACCACCCGGCATAAAGCAGCACGAAAGCCCCTCATTTCTGACAACATGGATGCAACGGGACATTACTGCATTATGTCAACTGAAGCAGGACAAGCAAGAAAGACGCTTCCTGCAGGATACCACCTAGGAACAGTCAGTCAATCTCCTGTGAGTGGAGAGTAGGGTAGTGGTTCCAGAGGCTGTGCAGAGCTGGGGGAGCAAAGGGGAATTGCTGGTCAGTGGGTCCCGAGTTACCACTAGCTGGAGCAAGGAACTCCAGTGCTCTTTGGGCTAGCACGGTGATTACAGACAGCACTCGTGTACTAAGCACTTCAAAAAGCTAGAAGAAAGAAATTTCAAAGTTTTCAACATAAAGGAACAGTAAATGTAACTTGCTATAAACATTGTGGAATACTTACATGCATTGAGTATTACTTGGTGCTCCATTCATATGGACAGCTTTTATGTTGTTCAAGCCCCCAACCGTGGTATTCACTTGTAATACCTAAAATTGACTAAGGCAGTGTGGTGTTTGGCCTCAGTAGATTAACCAATGTATAAAACTTCACTCAGGAAACACTCCCTGAACAAATTCTACCTCTTCTCCGTGCCTCCAAGAAAGAACAGAATAGACAAAACTAAATTTCTAGGTAAAAGCTTAAATGAATCTGATTCTTCTTACGGGCTGGCCCTGACCTTGCAGACTTGTGCAGTATCCAGAAGCATGGCCCAACTCAGTGATACCACATCTGGGGGGTTTCCTATTGATTTATTTAGGTTCTGGGGATGGGGATCATGCTAGGCAGATATTCGCCTTGCACATGGTGGACATGTATTCTACCACTGAGCTACACCCTCAGCCCCTTTTGACTTTTATCCTCAGATAGGGCCTTGTGAGTTGCCCATGCTGGCTTTGAACTTGTGAACTCTGTGTGAAGGATTCCAAATAGCTAAAAAGTAATCATTTTCTCTGTATAAAATGCTTCATTGTTTATATTCATTACCGCTTTTTCCAGCTGGGCATTAGCGTAACTTCTCCCATCAGCAGTGCCGGGCAATGCTGCCTGCATTAACTGCACTTCACTTCTCATCTGCGTGTTCTTCGGTGGACAGAGTCAGAGAACAGCGCAACACACAGCTTAGCTTTTGCCTTTGGTCTTTCCTTGCTTTAAAGCCCAGTTAAGCCACAGTGCTGTTTTAAGTACTGCTCATTCTGGTTTATGTATTTTTGAAACCTCTGCCTGGGTGCTATGTGACAGAATGCTGAACACTCAAGTTTGGCTGCAGTCTCTTTAGGAAATGACACTGAATTGTTCTCTGCTTATGTCATGTGCACAGGCTCTCTGACCAATTCTGAGTTCTTTCTTGGGTCACAACTCCTCCCTGCCATCAGAATCTGTATTTGGAGTCTCTAACCCAACAGTCGTCTCTGAAAAACAAAGCAAACCCGAGCACACTGTCCCTTGGGGCTCCTGTCTGAGGAAAGCGGTCCCCTGGTGTCCTTTCCACGAGCCCCTTGGAGCTAAGCCTTCTGCTGGGGACAGATGAGTCACTTTCATCCGAACCTCACCTTTCAACTTCCTTTTTCTTTTCTTGCTTATGTCTGCGGCCTCTGGAAATAGGAGTCCAAGGGAAAAAAAGCAAATGCTCTGGACTTTTCTTCCTAAGAAGGACTTGGCTCTTACATTTCCTCTGTCTCTGCAGAAGACATGAAGCCTCATGTTCTTTCCATGTAGCTCCTTCTCCCCAGGGCTCTTTTATTCCAAAGCAAAGCAATGAATTTATGGTCACGTGATTCTGATGCAGGAATTCAACTTTTACAGTGGAAATTTTCCTGCTTGATATTTTGACTAGGCATACCTTATTCATAAATATTGTTAATTATCTTCCAAATAATTACTGTTACTGACATTTTTATGTGGCTAGTGCTAAGTCTTTTACATAGCTATGTAAGAAATCTACACTTATTAAATGATAGCTACCCTTCATTTTAGTAAACATTGTGTTTTATGAATCATGTAGCAGACATTCAATAAAACACGTTTCAGACGGCACCATTATATCAGAGACCTTGGTTCAATTCTGTGTCTGCCAAGTGGTATGTAGGACCTTATGTACACTATTAAACATTGTTTCACCCACCAAGTGTTTAAAAATTATATACCATTAATTTATTTAAATTTAAAAATTATGTATTGAAATTATAAATTTCAAGAAACTAAGCTACGTTATTAATCAAAAGGAATGATATCTAACTCACAGAGTTACCCGAAGAGAAATGAGATTATGCATGGAAAGCACTCAGTTTAGAGCCTGGAATGCACTGGTAGTAGATAAATTGTTTTACCCATCTATCAGCAGTTACCAGGCCATTACGTTCCGAGGCCTGAGCCAGTAACTCATTCGTCATGTGTTACCATATTTTATAACCATTTCTGACATTACACTGCCTGGAATAAAAATAATAAACAGAAGCTATGATAAAATAAAAATCATAGATATGTACTCAGTCGGTTGAAAGCATTTCCTACTAAGATTTTTCTGCTTTACTTCTAAACGTAGGGGAAAATCGTTATTGCATCTAGGAAATAAGTGATTAACCACAAGCATGATTCTCTCTTTTCAGATAAAGTTCAAAAGCCAGAGGTCCTCCAGCCAGGAGACAGTCATTGGCTGTTTCCTTAACGTGCTAATATTCTAAGAACACAGCAAAAGTATAAAGCTTAGGAAATTTGGGGAAAGTATCTAGAAAAGTAACTCATTCTGAGTTATACTGACTTAGCCAGCTCAAGTCTGTCAAAAAACAAAGTTAAGAAGCGGTACTATTATTTTTCGGCGCCCTGCATGCACCTACCAAGGTCCGGTCCAAAGCCTGAAGCTGCTCTTCGCACTTCCGCGTCTCCCCGTGCCTGGCACACCGACCGCCTGCTCCACAGCCGGCTCCAGAAACCCACCGTGCGTGCACCGCAGGCCCTCTGGCTCCGGCCGGCGCACCCCAGGGGTCTGTCCAAATCTCGCTCATCCCTCAAACCTTCGCCCAGGGCCTGCAGCCTCTTCTGTCAGATTTCTCCTTATGAATGCCATTTTCTGTATTTCTATAGCACTTAGGTCTTTAATAGCATTTTCTTCAGTCTCTTTTTCTTAAAATCATATTTTAATAACATTGAGGATTGAGCCACCTCATGTTGCCTCTCTAGTACAAGAACCTGAAAGAGTGAATGCCGTCTGGAGAGTGTAATAGATACTGTGAAGGAGAAACAGTCAGTGCTTACAATCTTCTTTTTTCTTGACCAATTTTACACGCTTGAACTTTGTAATTAGAAAGTCTGATCTGAAAACAGTATGCAGTATAAGACCCATTACTGAACTCCTATCATTTTGTATGGTGACACTCTGCATCATTAACAATGTTTTTTTTTAAATTGTTTTTATTGTTTTTTACTTGTTATTGTCTTTGGTTTTTTGATCAGTCTTACATTCTTATGCTTAATGGACTGAGCAACTTCGTTGAAGATAACAATATGTAATTTGGCAACCATTTTAAAATTCTATCATTTTGTCTTGAGGTCATGTATCATTTTTTGTCGTTTTTGTGTTGTTTTGATTTTGTCTTCATTGTTGTTTTGTCAGTTTTTTAGTTTTTAAAATAAAAAAAAATCTTTTCAAAAGAAAAAAAAAGAAACTGCTCAAATAGGAAAGAATAACTGGGATGAAGGAAAAGAGAAAAGCAAAGAAGGAGGGAAGGGAAAAAAATAGGTATATTTAAATACACAGGATGGCTAGGGTAATTGTACTACTAATTACTATTGGTTTGTTGAAAGGAACAGTGTGTGTGTAACTGATCAATAGTGCACGCTGGTATCTGTTTATCAGAGTAACTGCTTGAAGCTGTCTTGTTTGTGCCTTTGCTTTTGTTACTTTGTTTTTCATATTTTCTCTTTAAAATTAAAAGAAAAAATATATGCACATACAAGGATGGTTGAGATCAGTATATTGCTAATGTCTATTAGTTTATTGAAAGGAACAGATACTGCTTAAACTTTTCTTTTTCTTTTTTCTCTTGACCAATTTTGCATGCTTATACCTAGTAATTGGAACAACTAATTTGAAGACAACAATATGCAATATAACAACCATTGCTGAATTCCTAGTATCTTGTTTAATGAAACTCTGTATCATTTCTAATTTTTTATTATTTATTATTGTCTTTAATTGTTTGATTAATCTTGCATTCTTACATCTGGTAATCTGAGCAACTTTGTTGAAAATATCAATATGTAATATAACAACCATTGTTAATTCCTATCATCTTGTTTTCAACTCCTGTATAGTTTTTATTGTTTTATTTGTGTCCTCATTGTTATTTTGTTATTTTTCCCTTTCTCTTTAAAATTAAAAAATTAAAATAAAGATTGAGTCATTAGTTAATGTTCCACAAATAAAATAGCAGATCTTCAAAATTTTATAAATAATTTCTTTAAGGAATAAATTGTTTTAGTCATACAAAATTATCCATACAATATAAAATCAAAATACTTCCTCTTCTTTGCAGTATTCAGATAATCCTAATATCAAACTTAGATAAAGACAACAAAAGTAAATCACCAGCCAGTCCACTCATGAGAATAGATGCAAAACATCCTAAGCAATATATTGACAAACTGAATTCAGGAAATATATTAAAATATAAATTTAAATTCTTACATTCTGGATTCAAATTTGGCTTGATAATAGGAAGTATATTAATGAATCTACTGTATTGACAGATTAAAGAAGGAAAAACAAATATTCTTCTCAGAAGTACACAAATCATTTATAAGATTCAAAACTTTTGGGGCTGGGGATTTAGCTCAGCGGCACAGTGCCTGCCCGGCAAGCGCAAGGTCGTGAGTTTGATCCCTGGTACCGGAAAAAAACAAAACAAAACCAAAAAAAAAAAGATTCAAAAGTTTTGGGATTAAAATATCACCTCATAAATTAGGAATAGAATTCAGTATTGTCTTGGTTACTTTTCTCTCATCGCTGAGACAAAATACCTGATGCCCAATATTAAGGAAGGAAAGGTTTATTAGCTCACAGTTTGTGGAGGTTTCAGTCCATGCTTGGCTGGCTCCAAGGCAGAGTGGCTCATGGCGGAGGGCAACAGTTCAGGTGGGGGAGGACAGCAAAAGCAACAGGAGCAAAAGGGAGGAGTGGAGTAAAAGAGGAAGCCTCTCTCCCTCCCTTACATTATAGGCAGGCTGCCCGCCCCAGGTGGGTATAGCGCTCATACCCATAATCCCAGCACTGGACCATGAATCAGTCACAAACTGTAGAAGCAGGCACCCATGCCTGCATGAGGCTTTGGGGGGACATCCAGACACAAACCATAACAAGTATATACTAACACTGTGAAAATAACACACTTACTGGGAAAATGTGAGGTACAATTCTACTTGGATCAGGACTAAGAAGGGTACTCAGTGTCACTGTTTGATATTGTTTAGAATACTTCAGTCCTAAAGGTGAGTGCACATGGCAATTCCCAGTGGTGCACCTCAGAGAACCACATGACCCTGCATCTGCTAACTGAGATAGGAACAGGTAAGTTGGGTACATCCAGTGGCACTGTGTCCAACATGTCTCCCTTTGAAAACCAAATGCTTCAGACTTCCCATGAACAATAAATATGTGGAGTGCAGCATGTTATTAATGCAATGTTTTGTAATGTGTGGGTTGTATCATAAATGTTGAGTATATTATAACCACTGTATACATCATTATTCCACACTCAATGCAGTACAAAAATGCAAACTATCTCAATAATTTTTAATAAAATGTTGAAATGCTAATATGTTAGATATTGTGGGTTAAATGCATTATTAAAATTAATTCCATTGATTTCATTGTACCTTTTTAAAGTGTAGCCACTAGAACAATTGAAGATATAACTGTGGCTCTGGTGAGTCAATTACTGTTTCTTCTGGGCATCTCTCTGATGCACAGGAAGCTGAAGGTGAAGCGTATTCGCGCAGCATGGCAGGGGTGAAGGCAGCCTAAGTGCTAGCAGCGTGGAGCAGGACGAGATGCAATCTGAGCTGCATGCTGGTCTGTAGCCATCAAGTCTGAGAGACCTCAGCTCTGCAGGTTGAGGAGCTAGAGCTGAAGGTACCGGATGTATCCATTACAGAATTTCTGACTCCTGCCTGTGGACTAGGGTGTGACTGCCATGACGAGATGACGGATAGTTTGGGACCTTCCTGGGCAATAGCTGTGCTTCTTGGTGGCTGCTCTAGACATACTAAGTGTAAGTCTGGACCTTTGAGACTGGCGCAGTCAGCTCAAATTAGTGACACCTTCTGTTTCTTCCATTAGACACTAAGATTTTTAATGAAACTCTGACCATAAGATTTCTTCCTATCCTCTACTAGGTAATACAAAGCGTTTTGGACATGAAATATACTCCAAACTTATTTCCTGAATCAAATTGAAATTATTTCTTAGTTCAAATACTTTCCACAGAGCCATTATTGATAATCTTCATTCACTGAGACACACCTTGAGTCACTGTGACACATCTTGAGGAGAAAGAGGGAACAAGGCTCTTGAGCTTCATAGCACTGCCCAATGCAGATAAAATGCCTTCACAACACACCCTCAGGACTGAGGGTTTAGTTCAGGGGCAGAGTCTTTGCCAAGCATGTAGAAGACCTGGGTTCAATTCCAGCAGTGAAAAAAGCAGAACTAAATATTGTATGATATTCTTGCTCTATACTGGAGATTCTATTATTAGTATCATTACAATTCCAGTACTACATACTGAATTCACTTTTAAAAGGATTTTTGCAACCCTAACTAAGAAGTCTTTTAGTATATGATTTGCAAAATTCCAAAATAATAATTGTAGAGTATTTGAGTATCTCAGTAGTAAGTGGATAGTAAATTAATTCTGTCTCCTTCCTTCGCAGCTACTTTCTCTGTTTCATGCTTCTTGTACATCATAACAAAGAAATTACATATTTATGAGTATAATTAAAATAACTACTGAGTAAAGTCCCATGAGGCCTAAAAGGTACATGACACACATTCTCTGTCTTCCAGCTATTTATTGTCTCCTAGGAAATTTAAACACACACAACTTCAAGACAGATAGCATATAAAATACACAGTAGGAGCTGTAAAAATTCAAGATTTGGTTGCTCAGGAAAAGGGATCTGTTCTTCCTGAGGGGATCACAACAAATAGCCTAGTGAGAAGAAGAGCTTTGATGGTGAGGAGAATTTGGAAAAGTGGCAAAAATTGATAGAACTTTCAGCTTGAAGGAATGGCATGAACAGCGGGATAGTTCTATAAAAGAAGAAGTTTAGCTGTTTGAGCTGAACAACAATTTTGAGGCTATTAAAAGAATGAAAAAAGTACTGCTTGCTTTATTTGACAGACAGTAGGGAGGTGCTGAGGGAACATGGAAGCGTGTGACCAGATCAGAACAGCACTGTAATAAACTAACACGACAGTGCTACACGCACGACTGAGGAAGACTGGAAGACATGGTACTTCAGCGAGTCTCAGGAGAACAGAACGCACGATGGTGCGAGTGGCAACGCTGCTACCGAGAACAGACCAGCCTTAGCAACTGATTTTTGCATAGTGCGTTTAACACCATAGTCAGATAGACAGACTGAGCAGTGAAAAACATGCTTTTCTAAGTGCAGCCACTATTCAAACTTACACTGTGTTAGCGAATCTTTCTGCTTTCTTAGAGTTTTTATGCAATCATTTGTTATTTTATGTCTCCATTTATTATTTCTGTTATTTTGCTTCCTGTATACTTTAAAATCTGGTTTCCACTAGCATTTTTTAGGCAGTCTTTGATGATCTCTTTGTGGCTTCACAAGGCGGATGATTTCTGTTTCTTGTCCAACTTGACCTCTCGAAGTTAGCTGATAACGGTAATTGACCCTTCTCTTTGAACTCCTCTGGTTTATGTGACATGACTGTGCTTTCCCCCCAACTTGTCTGCTGTTTAAAGAATGACACTTCCTTAACCATTTCCATATATTTTGACATTTCCTAATTTTCTGTTTTCAAACATTATAGCTTACTATTCCACAACGCATTTCCATGCTTTAAACTATCACTACTAGTGTTTTCAAAACAGGTATTTTTTAATATATACCTTTTTCAGGCATTTTGTTGATGAATTTTGAATCCACTTTTCTCCTGAGCTCTAGATCCCACATGCTCATGGTCTACTTTGGTTAATTTCTTGGTTATCTGTGTACTCTGCAAAGACATTTCCATTCTGCTCCCTCTTCAGACATGTTCTTATTCCACTATCTTTTTTCTTTGTGAATGGTAATGTCATGGATCCATTTCCTATTCTTTCTGGAGAAAGATGGAACCTTAGTGATGTTGTAATTTGCATCTCTCTGATGGCCAGAGATGTTGATCATTTTCCATGTATTCGTGGGCCATTGTACTTTTTCTGTGAGGTATGTGCTCTTTCACCCATTTCTTGCTTGAGTCATTCACTTCAGGTGGTGTAATTTTTTTGAGTTCTATATATAGTCAAGATATTAGGCTTCTGTCTGAGGAGTAGCTGGCAAGATTTTTCTGTAGGCTGTCTCTTCACTCTACTGATTGATTCTTTTGCTGCATAGAAGCTTTAGTCTGATATTATTCCTCTTGTTGATTCTTGATGCTATTTCTTGTGCACCTGTGATTGTATTTAGAAAATCCTTTCCCACACTGATTGCTTCAAGTATTTTAATATGCAGTTGACAAAATGTACAGTGATAGATGGAAACTGAGTGACAGTTTGAAAGAAGTGGGGGAAAATAAAGAGTTGGAGCTCAAGACCTCCTCAATCCACTCCAACATCTGAGGATGCAGAAATCCTTTGTGTAAAGAGGCAGAACATTTGCTTACAGTCTGCATAATTCTCCTGTATCTGTTAAATCATTTATATATTACTTGCAATGCTGTATATAATATCAGTACCCTGCAGGTAGTTATTGCTCTATATTATTTAGGGGAAAAATGATGCAATAAAACCTCTATCTGTTCAACAGAAATGCACTATTCCAAATGGTTTTGATCTAGAGCTGATTGAATCCGCAAATGCAGAGACTTTGGATATGGCTGGTTGACTGCACTATATTGAGACACTGTCAATAATGTAGAAAATGACTGAGACAAATAGGGTGGTAAAAAAATTAAAGAGAGGTAAGTGAAGGAGAATAAACTCAGCTGGAGTAGGACATCACAGAAGCACCATACTCTAGGATACTGATGAGGTTCAGGGACACATCTTCACCTGCCTTCAAGAACAGAAAGTAAGCAGGGATACAGAGTCAACTGGAGTAAAGGGAATCTCAGATTTGCTATAACTTTTGAATAAAAGATGGCATCAGCTGATGGTACATTAAGCAAAACTGGGATGGAAGATTGAAATGATTTGCCAAGCTTGGAAGAGCCACTGGGAAGATTTTAAGTACAGGGCTGACCACCTCCTAACCATGACAAACGACTTGTGCAGTGACAGGAAGGGGCTGTCTAAAATGCAATGGCTATGAACAGAAGCAAGGATATAGACAGTAGGCATGAGCTGGGGAGTGGGCTGGGTTGATGGCAATGCAAAAGACTACAGGGTATAAAGAATTCAAAGATCTTACTAACGGTGCTATGTTAAGCAGCCATTTTGGTTGCAATGGGTAAGAAAATAATTAATGGATTGAGAAATACTGCCTTGTTTATAATTGTTTTAGTACATCTTATTCCCTGGGCCTGCAGATGTTCACTGTTGACCTCTTCCTTTTGTAAAGTATTTTATGGACTTTTTATTTTAAAGTATTTGATTGACATAATGACTTTATAGATTAAGGTGCCCATGACTGTTTGATATATTACTTATATATTGTGTAATGAGTAACTGAATCAAATTAACCCACCCATCACCACACCTACTATAAATTAGAGCCCCAGAACTTGCCCATTTTGTAACTGAAATATGTGCCTTTTGGTTAGCACCTACTCATTGCCTTAGCCCCTTCTGCCCTAACTCTGTTCTACCCTCAGTTCCATTAGTGTGAGTATTTTAGACATCATGTATGTGAAATCACACTTGCGTAGGTTCTTTCATTTAGTGTAACATCTGCCAGGTTCATCCATATTGCTACAATAATAGGGCTTCTTTATTTTCATGGTAAATGTATTCAGTAGTATATACATATCACATTTTGTTGATCCATTCATTCATTGATGGACATAGGTTGTTTCTGTATCTTGGCACTTGTGAATGAATAATCCTACAATAAACACAAGATGCAGATATATGTTCAAGATACTGATTCATTTCCTCTGGATATTTCCAGAAATGAGATTGCAGGATTATATGGTGGTTCTATTTTTAATTTTCTGAGTAAACTTCATACTGGCTGCACTATTTATCATCCTTGTATAGCTAAAGGAATCTTGTGGACAGAACAAAATAGAGGGATGACACATCCTGATTTGAAGTTATATTATAAAGCTATTGTAAGCAAAACAATATTGTACTGGCATCACCAGCAAACACATAGACAATTCAGTACAATAGAAATCTAAGAAATAAACTATGTACATACAGTCAACTAATTTTTGAAAAAGGTTTTAAGAATATATAATGAGAAAAGTCTCTCAATTAATTTTTGTTTAAAACTGGATATCTGTGTGCAAATAAATAAAGTTGGGTCCTTATGATTCACCTTATTCAATAAGTACCTATACTTGAAGACTTGAACATAAGACCTGAAACTATAAAACTGGTATCAAAAAGCATAAGGTACAAGCTCTGTGACCCTGAATATGACACCAAAAGCACGGGCAACAATGATAAAAACAAACAGGTAGTACTGCATCACACTAAAAGATTCTATGAAAAAAAGGAAATAGCTAAATGAAATGACTACTTTAGAGTGGAAGAAAATATCTGCATGCCATATATACAGTTAAGGGATAAGGAACCCACAAAGCCTAATAGCAAAACCCCATGTAATCCAGTTTCATGTCCCTAGTTTCGGCGGGGCTCTTTGATTGGGTTGGTTTCTTCACACGGTTCCTAATTTTTTATTCTGACTTTCTTTTCAGTAAGGCCCCTCCTCCCATCAGAATACCATGGACTCCACATGTTGGACTAATGCCACCTGTCCATGTTGTGCTTGTTTAATGAGTTTGGGACTTGTTTTTAAATTTTTGGCTTGTGGATTTTACTATTATTCCTATGGATGGCATAGTATCATGATGGTTTCTGATTTAATTTTTAAATGATAATTTAATTTTTCAAGTTAGATCCTCAGGCCAAATCAAATACCCCTGTTATTTCCCTCAACTTTCCTAGGTGTTATTTTATCCTTGTCCTCTGTGGCTCAGGGAGCCGTGCATTCACTTTCCAAGCTACTTAAAGATACACTAGTTGAGACTGACAGATCACCTCACACGTGTCCCAGCTTACACTCATACCTGCTACAGATGTTTAATATATAGCACCTAAAATGAGACTTTACTGACCCTGAAAATCCTTTGGACATCTACTGGGTCATTTTACAGAGTCTTTGACTTTACACATCTTCTTTGTATTAGAACCCAAGAATTTTTTCCTTTAAGTTCATCTATATATTTTATCTTATTGCTGGCTCTATTTTTTCCTGTGTGGGGGTTTAGTCCATGGCTTTGTGCATAGTAGACAAGCAGAGTTACCAGGTCCTCCCCCCAGCCCTGTCTTCCTGTGCTCATGGCCAGAGGGCCTCTTCATTTGCCCGGTTGTGAGAATGGGATTGAAAAAAAGTGTCGTTTTCTGCTCACCCTGTTGCTTTATCTTATTTCTTAATGCTGTCTTCTCTCTCATTCTTGACTTTCCTCATTTTGCTTTGTCTCCATATTAAAATAACCTCAAAATTTCAGTTTTTAACCTAAATGAAAATTTAGGTCTATGTATAGACCTTCTTTTTTTCTCATCCACTAATTAGTCCCTAGATATGACCAGTCACCTGTTGTATCACTTTTTACCTTTTACTTTAAAACCATGTACATGAAACATAGAAGGAATAAAGCTTCTTAGCTGAAAGAAATGCAATTAATGATTGGTAAATCTGAATGTGTCATTGCAAAATCCTGTGGGGTGGGGTGGCTTGTTAAATCAATAAGTATCAGAAATGTTCACAATAAAGCACTAGGATGTGAAAATTTCTCTGTGTTCTCCATTACTGGTTCATTACTTGCCATTCTTTACAACTGAACAACAATTGTTTCCAGGCTCTAAATTTCAATAGTTTTTAGACAAACTTCCCCAAATTGGAAACTGAAACACTTAAGAAAATGAAGCACCGTAACTGAGGAATGAGCGGTGCAAGAAAGACATTTTCATAGCGACACTGACAGGATTACTGTTTCTGAAACCTGACAGTATGTCGAAATACTCTTTCCATTCGAAAAAAACGACAGCAAGCATCTGTAGATTAATCATACACATCACCAGAAGGTGGCAGTGTTCCACTTGCCTTCCTTTGGAACATCACTGTTCTAGAGGTGAAATTTTTAGATGTATTCTGCCACTAGCTGACTTTTAAAAGCAATGTTAGACAATGCTAATATTATCACAGAGACCAAAACAAAATTATGATTGAGGAAAATTTTTTACACAATAGCAGCATTATAACATTTACTGTATAGAAATAATTGATTGGAATAGCTGCAAAACAGCACAAGACATTTTAGAAATCTTTAGGACACATAAGTGTTTCACATTTAAGGTATTTTGTTATTATACTGTCTCTTTGGGGTTTTACTCTGTCTTGAATATTGATTGCTTCATTTTATAACACTTTTCAAGCAGTGATTTATTTTTAGGAACAACTATCCCTATTTTAGGGATAACTATTAATGTGGGAAACAACCCTGATTTTGTGCCTGTAGCCAACAACATATTTCTTCAATAGTTTTCTTCAAGAAGCAAATAACAAATATGCCTAAACACTGATAAACAGATTGAAAATATACAGGGATATATTCCTAAGCCATTAGTGTTATAACAAAAGCAACTAAAAAAAATTGAAAAGGAATTCTACCTCAAATTCTAACTGTTCCAAAATCTTAAATGAAAGCTTACTTGAGGCAAAAATTCTCTTTTACAAGTATATCCTGGCAAGAATTTGCTTAACAGTCAATTATTATAAACAAAATCCAGATTTCTTAATTAAAATACAAAATATTGGCTCACCCACTTATACTGAAATAAGTTCTGTGTGAAAGAGACTGCAATTACGGCGGCGCCTTCTAATGCCTCTGATGGGCGGAGCCTGTCAGTCTCTGTATAGAAACTCATTTTTTTAGAGCTCTGCAAAACATGGCAAAGAACTATAGATCGTTATTTTTCTTAGCTAACGCTAGGCATTGAAATTACAAAACAGAAGTTTAGGGATTTTTGCTCCGAGTTTGACTTAAATACTAAAAGACTTTCATTTTCACTCTCATAAATGTGGGAGAAGTACACTTCCAATTATTATGGTTGCAGTTTTGAACTTGAGAAATTTATTTATGGCCACTACTATATATAAAAGTTACAAAATGGCTATATCTGGCAAAAAGACAGAATATATATTTAATGAGATGTGCATAACAAATTTAATTTTAAATCAACTTTTAAACCTTGGTTTTATGTAACTGAATAATAGCTATTTTTAGTTGGTGAACTGAAATAAATTTTATAATTAATTTTATGAAAATAAATAAAACATACACTCACTTTTGAGTTATCTGTGTTAGCAGTATCAGAGTATTTTTAAATGTCACGTTCATTTAAAGTTCCCTTACCACATACTCCCGCCGAAATTCTAGGCTAGTTCTAAGGTTATCTTTCTTTTTTTTTTGGTTTTTCTCTGGTACCGGGAACCAAACTCACGACCTTGTGCTTGCCAGGCAGGCGCTTTGCCGCTGAGCTAAATCCCCAGCCCAGGTTATCTTTCTTCTACTTGCTCATCTCCCCCACTTCAAGGAACTTAAATAATGGTCAAATTGTCTCTGGTTTGTCAGTGAAGAAGAAAAGGTCAAAATCATGTATTGGCTCTGTATTTTGAACTGATACTAGGATTACTTGGTTCTCTGTGAAATTTCTCAAGGAGTAAAAGTACAGCACATACAACATGAAAAGAGTGAAATTAAGTCTTTTCATTTCAAGAAAAGCACTATGAACACGCATGTTTCCACACTTCTTTCAGAGATGAATTTGTTCCTGCTTATCCGATGCGTTTGATAGCATGCTGGCTAGTGTTATGGTAGGTCATGCTGGCCTAAGAAAATGTTCTTTGGAGACAGCATTTTGATCAACAGCTAACAGGTTTGTTTAGCTCGTAGGTAAGTGTCTATAAGATATTTTCTAAACTAGTTAGTTAATGCTCATAGTGTTGGGTGTATACATGTCAACCAGAGGGCTAAGTATGGAGCTATAATACTGCACGAGAAGGAAGTTCTGTCTTCAGGTAGTAGTGCAGTTTAATAATATCTGGCATTTATTATTTACTATGTGCCAAGTCTCATGGTAGGCAAATTTCTGTCTCTCTTTTTGGTGTTGGAGGTTGAACCTTAGGCCTTATATTAAACACACATGCTACACCTGAGCTATACTCGTAGCCAGCGTCTTTATATGTATGAATTCATTTAAGCTTTAGAAATCCTATATGATAGAAACCGTTATTATCCTCATTTTACAGATCAGAAAACTGAGGCAGAACATAGTTACACAGCTATGAAGAGTGCAATCAGGATTTAGATTCAGTTTGAGTCCTGAGAATAGGTTTTTAATCATCGTGTTATCTTGGTTCTCAAATTATAGCAAGATGGAGTGATTCTTTCCCAAAATGAGCTGGCTAAGTTTCAGACTTAAGGCATGGTTTGCATACCAGCAATCAGCTCCTTACACAAGTGGTAAAATCTGTTTGGAAAATGTTGCATACTAAACCTCCCTTGACATCATCTTCATTTAATCTAAATGTAGGATAGCATGCTCAATGTTTTCGACAATCTCTCTGTGAAATATGAAAATTAAACACCTCTCACAATTTTACATAATACACTGGCAATTGTGGTCATATTGATGTTTTCACATTTTCATAAAATTTATTATGGCAGAAGTCACATTGCCACTAATCTCCCTCAAAATGCTCTCTCTCACTTTGAGCACACTTATTCTATTGTTCTGTCCTTGTTCTGGAGCATTTATGAAAGTCCCCTATCTTGTCACCGGTTGTGCTGTCAAGGCTTGCCTCAATGTCCTGAACTGACTCAAAACATTTATTTTATCTGACTATTTTTATTTTAGGGCAGAGCTAAAAGTTGCAGCATGTCAAATATTGTGAAAAGGTGGATGAGGACAAAGCTTCAAGTTTTTCCAGGCTGCCATTCTCTCTGATGGCCTTTGACAGCAGCAGTCACAGTATTTTTGATCATACCTCTTAATTACATTCAGCAGAGAGGGCTCCCAGAACTGCTTCAGAAACTGGCAAAGTGGAGGCAGGTGTTCAGTTCAGGGAAAATACTTTTTTTTATTGTAAAGAGAAAAAAACAATAAAAACATTACAGAATTTCAAAACACAATGATAACAGGAGATGAACAATGGCTAACATATTGCATATTGTTATCTTCAAAGTAGTTGGTCATTACAAGATATAGGCATGAAAAATTAATCAATATAAGCACAAATTGTTCTTTTTAATGAACTAATAGGAATTAGTAGTATAATTATCTTAGCAGTTGTGTGTGTGTGTATATATATATATTTTTGCCTTCCTTCTTTTCTCCTCCTTTCCCCATCCCAGTTCTTTCCTTTGAGTTTCTCCCTGTTTCACCTTCTCCACTGCTAGTGGGAGTGCAGACTGGTGCAACCACTGTAAAAATCAGTGTGGAGATTCCTTAAGAAACTAGGACTAGAGGTCCCATTCCATCGTATTCCTCTCCTGGGTATTTTTCTAGAAGAATTGAAAATATAATACCGCAGTGATATATGTACACCCATGTTTATAGAAGCACAGTTTATAATAGCAGTGCAATTTGTCATAGCTAAATCTTGGAAACAGCCAAAATGCCTATCAACTGAGGAACGGATAAAAAAAATTGTGATGTTTCTATACAACAGCATCCTACTCAGCTATAAAAAAGCATAAAGTTGAGGCTTTTATAGGTAAATGGGTGCAACCTGAGACCATACTCATAAGTGAAATAAATCAGACTCACATATGTAAACATCATATTTCCCCCTAGTGTAAGAACCTGAAAGAGTAAATAAGATCCAAAATTAAAATACTTCAAAGGGGATTAAAGGTAGTGTCTCTTACTGTAAAACATTTTTAAAATTTAAATTTTCACCATATATTTTGAGCACTCCCTGTATACGCTTCAGAAAATTTTGATGTTGTTTCTTAGCCTTTAGTTTGTTGTATATCGACTACTTGAGTCAAAGCTGAAGAAGCCAAGTCTTGTCCTTCCCACATCCAGAAGCTGACGATCTCCCTCAACACTAATGGAATCGCTCTGGAGTAAACATGAATTTTCAGTGTTGTTCCTTGTGAGTAGAGGAATAGTTAAGCAAGCTTTTCTTCTTCTGTCTTTCCTCTGGCCACTGCACTGGGTACCCTGGGAGGAGCTGTGAGATGGACGGTAGACAGTGAAGGAAGAGCACCAAGGAGAGGAACAGTGCACGTCTCCAAGATACTAAGAAATTGAGCACAAAGGCATCAGTGTGAACCCCAGGCTTGGTCTAACTTTGTGTCTCTGCTGTCATAACAAACTTATTTTGAAGAATAATTTTTCTGTAGTAATATTTAAGTCCTTTTTTCTTCCATCAAGTGATTACACAGGAATATAAAATTAGATATCTGTTTTTCAGTGTGTATCAACCAACAGAAAAGCTGACAAGAATTTCAGTTTTATTCTGCCATGTACCCATTATAATAAGTTATGAACTACTGACTTCTATTAGTATTACGACTTCTGTTAATATTGTGTATTGGAGTGTCTCATTAGTATTACCTTCAGTATTAGAAATACTGAAGCATTTTCTAATACATTTCTTTGTTTAATGCACTTGACAACCCCATGGAAAGAAAGTCCCTCTCCCTGTTTCATGGGAGCAGCAGCTTAGGCTCAGTTAAGTGATTCTTTTTGGTTACTCTTCAGTTGTATAATTCCAAAGAGACGGTTCCAAAGGCATTCAGACTCTAAATGGGAAAAGTAAGGAAGAAATCCAGTTTCCTGGCTGTAAATCCCATGCAGTTTCCTTGCAAAACACTGTGGTCTTCCAACATCCCCTGCAGAACCCATGACATAGAAAAATTGTAAACGGAAGGACTGAAGAACTTTGACATTCTTTGAGCACAGGTTAAGAGGTAAGGTGTGAGTGCTGACTAGATAGATTCACACAGCATTTAAATAGCTGAAAAGATATGCATGCAACTATTGTAGGGTAATGTGTTTCAAGCTGACACCCTCTAGTTATTGGTTTTACCCTTCCAAGTGATTTTGATTTCTGTGAAATGGATGATTTATATTTTGGTTTGGTGGGTGATCATGCTGGTATCTCTCCTATGTTTATTGTGTAGAGCCAAGCACCCACCAAAATCTGCAGTTTTAAATCAGGAAAACTCTGAGTTTTGAGCTGCTCCAGATTTCCATGGAAATAACTTTTGCCCCCTGGGGGACTTTTAAAAGCATGGCCAGTTATGTTGACATTTGTTCTACTCTGTTTGCAAGATATTATCAGATTGGTATTTTCCTAAGGAGTCTCACCGATTTAAGAAGTGTGTTTGAATATATATGTAAATTAATACATCTACATATAAGGAATTTTTGAATTAGAGTAAAAATTATAAGCAATTTACCTTAACTTTATTTTCCTAAAAATGGTTAAAAGATAACAACAATTCATAAACGCTATACCTGGATAATTTTTTTAGGAAACAGTGATAGAATTCTTTAAAGACATTTTAGAAAACAAAGTATTAAGTAATATTATGTATTGGAGTATCTCATTGAGAGAAATGTTATCTTAGGTCATACTATAAAAATATTGAGAATAAGAATTTAGTGCTTTTGATTCAATGAAATTATTCATTTTGCCAAGTGTAGACTATACTTAGTATATAATTTTAGTATTGGTGAATAATTTAAGCTACTTTCTTGCATTTTTATTATGAGACTGCATATATTATTAAAATCTAGACTTATTATTACTGGTCTTGTTATTGCTATAATTTTGGCAAAAGTTTTATGTACACAGTTGTGAGTGTTTCAGGATTTATATCTGTATCTGAAAATACCTATCTAAAGCAGGGTTGACAGGTTAGATACTTGCGCCAGTTGCTATCGATTTAAAAAGGAAGATGCATTTCTCAGATGGGAGGAATTATCATATTGCCGTTTGATGTCATCACCGCCTTGCTAATGAATGCGCAGCTGTAGAAAATATAACTGTCCTAGAAGGAAGGGGAAAGAAGGAGGTGGAGGCTGAAATCCCTCAGGAGAAAGAGAGGGGCGGTGAAAGGCAGAGATAAAGACAGTCACACACTTGAGAGCCAGGTCTAGGTAAGAAGACAGGCAGGGATAAGGCTTTTAAAAATGGAGACATGAAGGTAAAGGGTTTATTGTGAAATGGAGGAAGGAAGGAGAGAAAGGGAATGCAAAGTTTAAGAAGGATCAATGGATTTTAAAAGTAGAAAGTACCTAGAAAATGCAAAAAGTCCAGTGTAACAGAGACCAGAAATAAGTATGACCACTGGGAATGTGTCTGCACGTCTGTGTCTCATACTCATGTGCACACCTTTAGAAACCAGGGGTGTGGGGAAGTTTCAGAGCAGAACTTTTTCCACACAGACATGAAAGTTACCTGTTATATGAGTGCAGGGGGTTGGGTTCTTAAATTGTGAAAGAAGCCTTATGATCCACACAAGAATTCAAGAAAGAATTCTTGCCTCACCTTCCAGAGTGCTAAGATTCCAAGGAGCTTTTAATACTGATTTAGCCAAAGTTGAAAACATCAAAAAATAGTTTTGGCAACATGTAAACAAATGCAGATTTTGTAAACAAATGGAGATTTTGATTCAAGGAGGCAGGAAAACTATATGTTCTAGCCCACAACCTGGGCAACTAAGCAAAGTCCTGTCTCAAAGTAAAAAACAAAAATGGCCTAAGTATATAACTCAGTGTGAAAGTCTTGGGTTCAATCATCAGTATCACCATACACACACACACACACACACACACACACACACACACAAACAACTGATGTCCGAATCCCTTCCCAAGAGTTTTGACTTGGCCTTGAGTGTGGCCCAACCATTGGTTTTTCTTAAAATGCCCCCATCCTTAACTTATGGTTCTAAAATGCTGACTGATTTAAGCACCTTTGTGTTAGATGAGTATTATATGCATATGGCTCAAAAATTAGTAATTATACATCTTCCTTATGTTAGCTATATCAGTATATTATGTATTAGGAAACAGATGAGTCCATATCCTCTCATGTTACAGAACTCTACTAAATCTTGGGTGACATATACATGAAATCTTTTTATTGCTGATATACAATTTCTGTGAAATATTCAGGACTAATTCGTTAGGCTAAAAATTTATCCTAAACCTTCTGAAGAAGTTTATATAAAATATTATCTATTTCCTGGAACAAAAGATATTAATAAAGCTAGGACCTTTTAATCAAAAGTTTACAAATAATAGTAACAACATAATTTTGTATTAGTTTGAAAGTTTCCTTTCCATTTCTCATTTTGAACAAAGGACTAGTGATTATTAATAGGTTTTATTTTCCACTGAGGACTATTTTGATGATAACAGGAGATACCAAAGTAAATTGGCAGCTGTGCCTTTTACCGAACTTTCGTACTCCTACAGGCTTTGAATCAATCACTGAGTTAGTAAGAGGCTTGCAGTCAGAGTCGGGCATCTGCAGAAAAGTAACGTGTGAATGAAATGTGTGGGCACAAGAAACTTTATTGGGCACTCTCCTACATGCCTGTACAGTGGCCCCACCACATGGCCTACCTCGTGATTCGTCTCTGCTGAGTCTTAACAGGTATGGTGCTAACTGCTGATGTCTATTAAGCAAAACCCAGCCATCTCTGGGCTTCTTGCTTTGTTAGATGGGCCATAAAATCAATGACAGCATAACAAAATAGAACTCATAAAAGAAGTCACTATATTTTAAAGGAATGCGGTACTGAAAGGAACAAAAGTTGCTCATATAGGTCAGGGGCAACTTTAATTCAATAAGCTTTTCCTATAATAACAGAGCAATGTGTTTTGTCAGTGCTAATGTAACTCCTTACATCATCTTTTTCCTTCTGAGTCAAGATAATTTTCTAATATTAATAGAAATTTGTATTTAATTTCACATATATGAGTTTAGACAAATTAGAGGTACCTTATTTTTTAAATGAAAAGAAAATTTTTTACAGGTTAAGGGAGCCTAGTTACTAAGACAGTATTTCATCAACTTGTGTAACCCTTACAGCTATGTGCTTAGGGTGACCTACCCCTTTGAAATCCCTTGCAATATGTTAATTTCTGTTTAACAAATCAACTGTTCAACAAACACTGATTCGCTGATATATACTCTTTGATACTGTTGAACAGGAACCAGCCTCTGTTCTCCTTCTACTTGCGTTCTAATATGTCGAGATAAAACTGAAATGCCTTTGCCTGATAACCACATTTAAATGACGTCATGGCCTTAAGTCAGTTGAAATGGCAGCACCATGTGGTTGCATCTAACACATGGTACCTACTGCGTGAGAAGTGCACAATAAATGAATTAATAAATGGTCCCAACTATTTAGCTATTGTGAATGACATTCTAAAACTATAAAGTGCTCTACAAATAAAGGTATTCTTTCCTGGTCAACTGTAGAACTGCTTACTGATCAAACCACTTAATTATTCAAAATGTCAGTATAGATGAATAAAACATCTGGCCCAGTAACTGAACTTACCAAAAGTTTTGGGTGAGTTAATTGGAGTATATTTATTAGGTACAATCTTTACATTAGTATTTCTTTAATAATACCTAGTTTTTAGTGATTATTACTTTATTCTCCTTAGAAATAACTATTTGCATACTGATTTGAGAAATAAAGCAATTTTAGGAACATAGAATAATACATAGCACATTAAAAAATCTTCTATCCACATAAAATTATTCAAGAATTCACAGTTTGTTAAAAATAATATGAAACATTTCAAGTTTCTGGTAACGGTCTTTAGTCCCCATTTCCAGGCTTTCCTGAAGAGCCAGCGGTCAGACAAAACTTACGCACCCCCGGGTCCCAGCCCTCGCAGGCGGGGACGCGGGAAAATCAGAATCAGATGGTGGTGTTGCCGCACTGCTCCGCCTGCCTTTTGGACCACTGCTATTCCACACCATCTTCTCTGTTTACATGGAAGCTATGTTTTTTGGCTCAAAAAGAGAGTGAATTGAAGCAACTTGATACGACAGATACTGCTCTGCCTGCACTTGCGTTCGTGCTGGGCAGAGCAGCCAGGAGGAGGGGCCTGCCCTGTCTGCTCCCGTTGTGCGAGCCCCAATCCCCGAGTGGACACACCTTCACCTTTTTGTGTTACCCACTCCAACAAAATCTTTCGGCCTTGGCTTAAGAATTTTATGATTATCTTCTAAAGATTTGGGGTTATTTTGCAAATTTAAGAGCTAATTTTGGATAGCAGATATCATTAACCTTAGGTATCTACCCTTCATTGTAGCCATATCTTCTATTGGGAGATTTTGATTCAAGGAGAAAACACAACACAAAGAGAAAGTGAAATAAATAGAATTCTCTAGAACAAAACACATTTACAAATACTTCAAATTTCCACTGAACAAGAGTCATTTGAAAAATCTGGGGAAAAGAAACTGGTTAATTGGACATGGTTTATATATCCATGGACTGAATGTATCATATTTTAATGACAAAAAGAGAAATCTGACAGAAAGAATGACAGTGAGAAATGATTCTTACATGGGTTCCATAGTCTCTGTTCTTCACCAGAAGGTCCTTTACGTGGGTAATTATCCAGGGAAATGCACCCCTGGGAGAGGTGGTTTTCTGGAGACTCCTCTTCAAACCAGCTCAGCTCTAGGAGCAGTTTTTGCAACAACCTGAGTCTTCCTCCTGTTCTCACTTCTCTGTTCCTGCATATTCTTATTCAGTATAATGAATTCCTTATCGAATTTTAAATACAGGCCTTGAAATTTAAGATGTTTGTACAGTGCAGTTCAAAGATTTTATCTTTCAAATTATTCTCCCACCCTTAAATATGGTGCTGCTGACACAGTACCACATCTATCAAATGCAAGAGTAAAATATTCTTACTTTTAATTACAAATGAACCTGACTTTTCATGTAGAGGCTTGCATTTTCCCCTTATTCTTGGAAGGGTTTTTCCTTATTTTTCTTTCTATAATTCTCAGGTTGATATTTTTGAAAAATAAAAGTCTGCCACTTCTAGAGTGAGTTTGAAGGGAAGATAGTGAGTAAATGGATACTGAATCGTCTAAGAATGCTAGCAACTTATTTCCAGTATCAAAAAGACTATAAGCCTGGGTAAGAAATTAAATTACAATTACAACAAGTACTACTACAGTCATACTTTGGGAAATGAGCTTTTGAGGCTCCTGAAACAGCCTCATTTTTATTTTTCACATATATCTTAGGAAAAAAAAGTCATTACTTATGGAAGATAATGAGAAATATTTCTTCATCTACTGTGGCCAATTTTTACTTTGTAATTCTATGGTTTGCTCTAGGACATGGGGCTAATCCATAACTTTGATAATTTATTTTAAAATACAGAGAGAAAACTGTAGCCTACCTTCTCTGGAACATGTTTTATAAATATAGAGAAGAAGAATTTTGCTTGAAAGTAATTGATTTAAATCTGTACTGTTGGTCAAAATGTGTCAATTTGGTTTGAATATTAAAATCACTTCAAGGGTTTTAGTATTTTACACTATTTCTTACTGAAATTGCATCTCTTTACTTAACTTCCAGCCTGTACTCCTGCTGTTCTGTCTGATGTTATTTATAGAGTTGTTTCATGCATGTTACCATTGGGGTCTGCTATAGTGGCAACCTGCATGGAAATTAATAAAGGATTTTCAATAAGGCATCATCACTTTAGTGAGGGAATTTGTATAAGAAGCATGATGAATACAGTAAGATTCTGCAAGCCCCTTCAGTATCCTACATTACCAGAAAACGAGATTGTGAGAAATATGACTTTGCTTTATACATTCAGACAAAACACATAAAAAGAAATTCAACAAGAAGCCAGGCGCCTGTAGGTAAAGGGAAAGCATTAAAATTTCATAACAGTTCTAGAATGTGCTCGATAAATTTACATTGCTATCAGAATGCTGGCCCAGACAATAAATGTACTGCGACCCCTAAGGTTAAGTGAGTGCTTGCAAGGAAAATCATAGCTGCGGAGAAACACTGTAGACCTCCAAATTTTAAAGACACTAAACATTAAAGACAAACACATACTTGGCTGATTTCCTTAGGTTAAGTATGCTATTTTGGAAAGGTGTGCACTTTCCCTATTTTACCTATCAAACCTTAGAAAATCAAATTTCAGTCAGCATGTAGTCATGAAGAGGATTTGATTCCCAGCCTGACTTGTGTTTATGTGCATGTGTTAAAACAAAGCAAAGTAAAATATACATTTTAAAGAAAGCATCTTATTTTTAAATCTATTTTTCAAGTAAAATGACTTAAAAGTTAAGAATATGAAACTTCTTAGGATAATTGGATTTCAACGTATTGACTTAATAAGAAATATGAGTATATTTTTCTGCTTAAAATTCTGATAGTGGAAGGAAATTTAAAGATAGGTTATCTAACCACCATTATTGAATTATTATAACCAGTATTTTGGGAGCTAGAATATATTTCCTAGTGACCAATTCTCTTTTATTTGAAAAAGATCTAGCTGTCGTTAAGAAATAAGAGATTGACCACAATTTCCAACTTGTTCTTTTTATGTTTTTAAGAAATGAGCTTTAAGGATTTAGAAAATATCAGAAGTAATCTCAGATACCGAATGGAGACATTTTATGTTAACTTTGCCACAACCAGAGATTTAACACAAAGTCTATCAAATGTGTGTCATTAAAGACAGAGATCTGAACAAGCACTGTATAAATGGGCGACATATTTTCAGTTTGTCATGGGAAAGCTGGCTTCATTCCCATGGAACGTGTATGCCCCCCACACCACTGTTCTGTTAGATGCACAGTGATGAAATTGTGAACATGGAGTCTCTCCTGGTAGCAAAAGGGTTAAGTTCTTTTTGCTTTACCAGTTTCAAATTACAATGAGAAGCCTCTTCTTTCCCAGCAGGGTTGTGCTTACATTACTCTTCAGATCTCTCTTGAAGAGGGCTGGTATATTTGTGCCTGCTGGAGGTGGAATTAACAGTAAGAAGGAGAAAGGGATTGAGTGGATTTACAGGAAAGATTTCAAGTAAACTCAGGGAAGCACATTTACATGACTTGTACAACCTTGAGTCTTATTTTACACTAAGACGGTACAAAAGATGGTAAAGTTATCACCAAGCTGCCGGACAAATATATATTCCAACACCAAGGTGCAGATCTGCATAGATCTGTGATTCAGAAATCAGCATCTGTCTTGAAAAGAGCACAAGGGTTGCGAAGACTCAAGAGCAAGTGAAGACACCTTGGGAGCTACAGCTTATCAGAAGATCAGCTTTGTTAATTCAGATACCAAAGGCCTGGTCATCACAGATTCATATAGGAATGCATAGGTCATCTGATCAAATAAGAATAGCCGTCTTCTGCTCCATCAGTGCAGGAAAAGCTCTTAACAACTGTGGATAATTGGAAATCTGAGCTTCAGCTTTCTTAGAAATAACTACTCTTGACACATTCCAAAATATTTAAAATAGGGCAGGAAAATCAGGGAGGATGTTGTGTTCAGAAATGTCACTGTCATGAAGAATAGGTAAATTTGCTTTTACAGCTACTGGGAAAGTATACCTCCTAGGAATTTCGGATACTTTTTAAAGTGGACAAGAAAGACTAAAAATATCAACTTCTGCCTTTGGACAAAAATGCCTCTGACTGTGTTTTTACTCAGGGGTGTTGTGGGTTTCCTCGGGAGCTGCTGGGCGCTGGTGGGTTCCGCAGCAGGAGGTTTGGGAGACGACCACGTTCACTCCAGTTTTATTTATAGAAGACTGCGGAACCACGAAAGACGGGAAATCCAGAGGGAAATTCTCTCTATCTTGGGTTTGCCTCACAGACCCAGACCTTTTTCACCTGGAAAACAAGCTTCCTCTGCACCTCTCTTCATGCTGGACCTGTACAATGCCATGGCCAACGAAGACAACCCCGAAGAGTCGGACTACTCCACAAGGGGATCACTGGCAGGAGAGGCCAGAGGGCCGAGGAGAGGGCACCCAGCCTCTCCCAATGGGTACCCGCGCCGCACGCAGCTATCTCGAGCCACGCCGCTGACCACTCAGAGTCCTCCTCTGGCCAGCCTACATGATACCAACTTTCTGAACGATGCTGACATGGTCATGAGCTTCGTCAACTTAGGTATGTTGCTCATTTATTTGTTAATCTATACTATTACACTGTGGAAGCTTTCCTAGTGGTAAAGAACCTGCTTGGTAGGTGGTCATATTTGTATGCAGTCCCTTTCTGTAACCTACCTCTCTGGCTTCCATTTCTTTTCTTTCATTGATCTGACAGAAGGTTGTGCTTTAGCCAATAAAGTCATGTATACATTTAATATGAAAAGCTAAACTTAAGTAGTTATAGTTTTGGTAGATTTGGGTCTTTTCAGAGCTTGTTAAAATTTCAACCTATCTTAAATCATGAGTGAAAAGGCAATAGTCTAAAAAGGGGAAATTTTGAGAACAGTAATGTTTTGGGCAAGAAAAAAAGGATGCACTTCCATATGGGAAAGTTAAAGCAACATTTTAAAGCATCTTTCATTAATAATTTAGGGAACACAGTGCTGTAAAAATATTGTTATGAGATTATGAAAGATCAAATAACATTGTAAGATCTCACTATTAAAGAAACTAGGATGGGCTTATAAAATTCCATGAAAAGTATTTTAGAAAAGTGGTTTCAATCTAACATTTCTTAATTGTTATGATTAAAATATATCATATAGACTTGAATTTTTCTCCACTGGCAAAAGAAATGTAAAACATATTATGATGGTCTTTACTTATACAAAATTTTTCTTTTATTTGAGATAAAATAATCAAGAATTTCTATAGGTAGCAACAGTATTACTGAATAATTTTTTTAAAAAACATGTTTTACTCGGTGTTTGCAAGTTATAGCAGTTTTCAATAGTGACAATATCAAATGTTCTCACTTACAATAATATTAAAGAGATTATCAATTTAAAATGATTTTAGACATTTAAAAGAAAATAAAATTGAATATATCTTATTTTTGAAGACTGAAAGTTTACCAACAAATTTAGTCATCTGGTAAAATTAGAGAACTTTTACTATTAATGCAAGAACTTTTAAAACTTTATTGTAAAAATGCAATCTGCTTTGACTTGAAATCAACATTCATTTTACACTCAATTAAAAACTTCCTCATATTTCTCAAAGAAAATATTCTTTGAAAAGTCAGACAGCAACAAATCTTCAAGACACATGGATGTTTTTATAATATATGTTGCCTAATACACTCTGCTCATTTGCTCTTAGCAATCTTAGCATGAAGGACAAGGTGCTTCATAAATCATATGCTTTATGTTATGAAAGACAAAACTCTCATTATTAAGTCTTAGTAAATCATCATTTTTTGCACTAATCAGGAGTTCTGGAGGCCTTTATTTCTGTGTATAATTAGCAGGTTTCATTTGGAACTTTTAAATATACCTTAATTCCAAATTAATTTGAGTGCTTTTTCCTGGTAAAAGGGGATGAAAATGTGGGTCATGGTAATTTTACTTCATAATATTTTTAAAGTATTGTTGAAGAATTTAAGTTAGCTTCAATATTTTAATGGAATCAGGGGAGGTCATTTAAAATCTAACACAAAAATGTGAAAACAGCAGTTATCACAATAATATATTTTATGTAATATGGTTTTTGATCATTTGCATGAGAAATGTATTATCATTTTAGAAAAGAATTATGAGTTTTAATTGGCATGCTATCATTTTTTATAAATCTATATAGTATAAGAAAGTCAAAATAATAATAAATAATTTTATCCAGTTATTTATATAATCCTTCTTTACCATTAAGGAATGCTTTCATTTTTATATGGATGAAATTTTCATTATATTTTGCATACTATAATAACAGTTAATAACTATATTGCCTATACCAAGAAATATAATTATTCTTTTTTCTTCTGGAAAAATAATATAGGATATAAACTTTTAAAAACTTTATTTTTATCATGCTTGCACTGCTGACTTTATGCTCAGTGGCAAATCACATCATTTCTTCTTTAATTATTCCAAATAAAATGTCTTATGAGAAATTACTGACAAACTGATTATGATGGAAGAAGAGTTTCTCCTAATAGTCTTGGAGGAAAATTGGACCACAATTTTATGATCTGTAGAATATTCTTCTTGTAGATCCAAACCTTACAACCAATCCCTATTTGGTAAAAAGTTTTAACTTCTGTACACCCTCCATAACAAGGAAAAAAAGAAAAAGAAAAGTCAAACCATACCAGGAAAGGTAAAAGTGTAATGCTTTATAATAAAACATTCATTAAAAAATATTATTTCCACCATGTTTCCTGTTGTTCTCTTCGGAGAATTTTATTGTTTTAGTACCTTAAAAGACATCTATGTCCGTGGAGAGCAGGCACGAATGAGTCAAATTAGCAATAACAAGGGATTTGCCCTAAGGAGGTCACCTGGGTAAAATAACAATGTGGAAAGAAGCTGCTGACATTTCCCATAATCAGGTGAATTATATTGGAAGATCTACTGCAAACTTTTAAAAAATGCTTCCGCATTGTCAGGTTCTGCACTTGTCATCCAGAAAGATGCTTATTCTGAGGTTTGCTCACCAAACGCAGATCAACTTAATCCAAACAGAACCATATTTCACAAAATATCTACTTTCGGAATTTAAGTGAGATTAATAGATAAAACAAAATGGAAACAAACTAAATTAAGTGAAGTAAACATCTGTATTAAAACCATACACATTATTTTTACCTTTATATTATTTTAGAAATTTATTGACTCTGAAGAAACAAGTGTGATTAATTATGTACAGAAAAACTTCTCTCTTGTATGCAATATTCTTAGGCCAGATCTTGTCGTTCTCATAGTAGAAGAATTTACAAGTTAAATTTTCTGTTTTTTTTTTCCAAAAACTGTTTAATATCAGTGGAAATTTATTCAATCAATACCGCTGAATTTGTTACTGGCAAAAATATCTTTATTCTTTTTTTTTTTTTTTTACTATTGTAACGTCTCTTTTTAATGTGCTAACAGTTTGCACTTTAAATACCTATGCAAATAAAAGAAGCAATTAAATTACTTGCTTTCAATATTTAAGTGTCTTCTGCTTACATAGATATAAGCATATAGTATATTTCTAAGATTTTTAAAAATTAAAAACCAATTTTTATTTGATTATTTAATGTTAGTACTATAACTAAAGTGACATAAACTTTCAGATGCTTTAGAGGAAATTACAAAAGACCCGAAAAATAGGAAATTTACTTTTGCATTATTCTTTCTCTAAGTTTTTCTGAAAAAGTTGAACTTTGAGTTTATTAGGGTTTTTTTGATTCATTGATCAGTTGACTTGGAGCCAGTTTCTCAAATGTAAAATTGTAAAATATGGTGCTGCAATTTTAATGTTTATAACAACATATTTAGTATGTTAGATAGGAGAGGAAAAAAATGCTTTCAAAATCCTTAAATTAAGCCCTCTTCCACATCATTAAAGCCTCCCCATAATTGGAGGAAAAAAAAACACTTATGTACGCAACTGACAGATGAGAAGAACATACTTGTATTTATTGTTGTTTTTGGCTGACTAGGGAGCCCAGGGGAAAGGAATTTACACAGAGATCTGCCCAAAGATGCCTATCTGTGTAGCCTCTCCAACAGGGTTGTTAACACTTGTGTAACAGAAACACACCAGAAAACAGTCACCATTTCTAAGGTGGGGGATGGGCTGAGAAGACAGGCGGATGATTTAAAACCGTCCTAACATATTCATAGGTCATGCCAGGAGTAATGAATACTAACGAGTAAAACAACAGTCAGTATTCAAAATCTGTAACTTTGAAGAGAGTGATATTGCTAAGAGTGGAGAGCTTTTTCTCTCTTCTTCAATGAGTTTGTACTCAGAAACATCACTAAGAGGGTGGCTGTTCCCCTCAAAGTTATTTGATTGTCAAGTGACTGTCATGGCTTCAGAGGTAAATATGATCACAGTTTAATTTAAAGATTTTTTTAGAAAAATTTTAATGATCACTCACAAGTGGCCAGTGTCAAAAGTTTAATAAGCAAAATAGGAAGGAATGAACATACAGGCTGAAAGGACCTGGGGCTGCCTCCACCACCGGCTCTAGCTCCTTTTCTTACATTCTGTCTGCTATAACTTCATTTGTCTGCCTCCCATGCCCTGCCACCTTGACAGATTTTGTCCTTTCCTCTTTGGTTTTGTGGTTCCTGCAGCCCCAGGTTCTCCGGCCATCCCTCTCTTTGCCTTCCAGGGGTCTGCCTTTGGTCCTGGTTTCTTCATAGCTAGAGGCTTAGATTAGTTGAAAATCAATTAGTTCCAGTTTGGAAGTTTAGGTGCAGTCTCCTGTTTTCTCTCTAGATGAGAAGGAAAAGTTTAAGACTTGCCAGTCGCAGTCTTCCCCGCAGGGAGGGAAGCTCCCGGTGGTTAGAACCACACTACTCCAACAGCTCTCCTGCTCTCTCCAAGTCCCCTTGCTCTGCCTCCTCATCTCACCCTGAGGCCATCACGGACAGAATCCCATTCTTTTTTTTTGGTCTTTAGTATTTTGTAAAAGAAATTAAATTAAAAAGGCAAATTTAAAGGAAAGTCAAAGGTAGAAAGAATATAATATTAACAAGAATAACACTAATAAAACTTTCAATTTCCATTTACCTCTTGCTTATGTTTTTTAATATTCATATCATTTCAGTGAAGAAATTATTTTCTTTTTTAAAGTTTACAAGAAATGCTAACAGAATAGAAGGTCAAGAGTAATAACCAGCAGAGTAGAACAGTAAGCATGAGACAGAGGAAGAAATAAAAGTATGTTAAACAAAAGGAAGGCAAGAAATGAGTCATTAAAGACAAGTCTTGCAGTTGTGCAGGTGGAAGCTGTGGTGGGAAACCCTCAGTCTGCCTCACACTGACAGAGCAGCTAATTCAACACCCGCTCCAGGGGAAACCCTTTCATCCTCAGACACTAAAATACCAAAGAGGGGAAGTGGGGGGCTCAGTGTGCCTGAGGAGCGTACAAATGGGCTACTCACATTTGCAGTCATAAATAATGTAGTAGCTCAGCTTAAGAAACCACAGGTTAAAGGAAGAGGCTTCCCTGACGCACGGAGAGGGCCTGAGATCACAGCAGCCACGCAGAGCTTGGAGGGGAACAATGAATCCCTTGTTCTAAGTAATATTTATGAGTGCTGTTTTGCACCTTCGGTTCATATTTTATTGGCTGGACTGTGGGGCTTCCCCATTTGCTCATCTCTTAAAATAATACCCTTGGCTAAGATATTCTATCAAACACGCTAGTCAGCCCTGACAGCCAACTCACTTATTTGGGGTGGGGGGAGATTTGTTTTGATTTTGATGTCAGATTGGGATGTTTAAGGTTCCACTCACAAAGTTTGACAGTAAGATAAAAATAATGGTGGGAGTATTCACCTGTTTTTTACAGAGATGTTTAAAAGAATCTGTATCATCAGGTAGTAATCCTTGATTTGTATGAGTCTTGTCCAAACGGTGGTAAATAGATTATAATCTAAAAAGGTAGAAACAAATCTGTCAAATTGCGCCAGTTTTAAAAATTAAGGATAAAAAAATGTCATTTGTAGGTTAGGAAGAAAAATCATTTGTAATTTAGTACTTTGGATAGGAACCATATCCAGCCACTGTGCATTTTCCTCTGATTGGAAGCAAAGAATTAAATAAACATTATGCAATACTTAGATACCAAGACCTTGTATAATTTTTAATAGTGTCATACAGAAATTAATCTGGGAATTTCTAATACAATAAGTTTCTTTCCTTTTCATTTTTCTTTTCATAAGCAATGGAGTATTGGTGTTTGTATTATGGGAAATAATTATTTTGGGAGTAAATGGATCTCATTAAAGTATCTCTCCAATACTGTACTTATTTCTTTCTTTCAAGAAGTAAATGTAACAACTTTCATTGTTTCTGTCAAACAGGTTTCCTGGAGTCGTTATGAATAAATAGCTTTAAAAGGACAGGGACAACAGATGTAAATTTCATTTAAATTTTATTTAGGAGTGTAAGACATGTCAAAATTAAGAAAAAAATTAATGTTTTTAACATTTACAGAAGCCTTCAGCTAAGGTAACACTGTGATGTTAACAAAGTTCAGTATTTGCTGTGGACAGATTTTCTGCCTCTGTTGTGACTCTGACTGACTCTTTGGTTTAGGAGACCCAGTCCCTTCTGGAATCCTAAGTCCATGGCACTTACTCCTCACATGGCTCTAGGCTGTAATTGTAAATTAACTTCGTTGCCCTCTTTTCTGTGCTGCCCCTGTGGGATTGCACTTGAGTAGAGGGAACCAGAGGCCTGGATTGCAATCCCACATTCCACACTTACTGGCCGGGGCACCTTGAGCAAGTTACATAGATTCTCTGAGCCTCCGGTTCCCTATCTAAAAAACACAGATAATAGCAGCACCTTCCTCTTTGAGTGTTGAGAAGAATAACTGAGTTAATATACGTACAACTGCAAGAATAGTATTTGAAACATAGTAAGAACTCAATAAATGTCTGTTATTGTTATTAGAACTGTATTTGTATTCCACATCTGTACCATATTTGTAGGAGAAGCTATATAATCTATGAAGCCCAGTGAAAAATGAAAGTGTGAGCCCTAGTTTGAAAATTATTAACAATTCCAAGATGTGATTTTTATGCTCCAGCAAAGTATTAGAACAGGCGCGACGTCCTTGTGAGCCCAAGGCTCTGCGCCACTGCACAGGTCCTCTGCCCATGACACAGGTCCTGCGGTTGGATTGCACGTGGTGGCTGCAGGAGCCGTATCCTGTGCACCTTTCAAACCCCAGTGGGGGCCCAGATGGAAAAAGACTATGTGCACAAACTGAGTAATTTCAGTTTCCTCAGACTGATTCCTCACATTGACTGCTGGGCAGGAGGCAGAAGCAGCAGGGAAGTCATAGGAAAGAGCTACAGCACGGGAAACTCTGGTCTGGAGGGACAGACCGTAGCTGTCCAACCACAGATGCTCAATAGAGAGGGAGACCAAGCATAAACCTCTCTACCCTGCTCTTCTGCCGTGCTGGCCATTTGCTGGTCTTCACTGGTGGCCAGAGGGCTTCGTAGACTGCTGGTGCAGCTCCTGAGAATCAGCCTCTTGCTGCAAACTGTGGAGAACGCGTGGTGGGGCAAAAGTGCCGATGTTGGGCGTAGACGGATAAATGCGTAATGGGCTGTTTGGCCAACGAGGGCTCCGCATTTCATCATTTTCAGTGTGAATTACCTGTGTATGTTGTCCTTTATCTTACTTAATGGTAGATTTCAGGACAGTATTATAATTTATCATGAGATAATTGCTCCAAGAGTGTGAAGTAAAGTCATAAAAACAGTTACGCCATGCTGAAAAACTCCTTAACTTATTCGTAAGTCAGGAAATTCAGCTGATATAAGAAAACTATGTTAGTGCAAACTGAGATCGTAAAAAAGAAAACAAAATAGGGCCAGGCATGGTGGTGCATGTGCCATCTCCCAGCTGTTCAAAAGCTTAAGGCGAGAGGATCACAAGTTCAAGGCCAGCCTGGGCAACCTCATGGGACAGCACCGCAGAACAAAATTAAAAGAGCTGGGACACAGCTCTAGTGGATGAAGGCTTGTCTACTATCCACAAGGCCCTGGGTCTAATTTCCAGTATAGCAGGAAAAAAAAAAGTGAAACTCCCCCAGCTGGAAGAAGAACTATGCATTTTAAAAGCCTATTTATTCTCAACCCTATGCTACCTCCCAAAATGCTTTGTGACTACATGTTAAAGTTTTGGAGTTCTGAGTAGAATAATATGATATTCTCACATGTAGCATTCACATTCCACAGCTAATGTTGCAGGCAAAAATAATATTGGGATGAAGTAAATTGGGTTATTCTCTTGCTTGCTTGCTACCTTTCCCATCCCATGGTAAACATTTTTTCTTTGACCCAGAGAGACAGAATTTAGTGCTGGAGCAGTTATTTCAGCTATTTAGTTCTCATAAATAACTGGCCACCAAGGCTTGAGAGACAACTGGCTCCCTGCCATTTAATCACAGAGAAACACTGATTAGAAGAGCTCCTTTGTAGTCTGTGACCCCTTCAAAGCTGCCAAGAGTGATAATTTTACTTTCTAAAATTATTACTAGTTTTTATGTAATTATTGAAAGTAGAAGACAATCTGAACTTGAAAGTTGGGCACGCTGCTCTGCACATTACCTAGATGTAGGTAAATAAGTGGAAGTAACCAATAAAGAAGGCTGTTAATGATAGTGCTTCTTAGATGTCTTCTTTGCTCTGAGTGAGGAGGAGTCATTTTGGTCTCCACTATCTCAGTAGGCTTTAAGTATAAGCACTTTGGAGTCTGGTTTGAAAACCAGCTCTGAGTTTAACAGCTGCATATCCTTGAGTGCCCCATTTCACTTTATGGACATATTTTTTCATCTTTAAAATGGAGATCATAATACAGAGCTGTACTTAGAATGCAATAAGGTAATTCTCTAGTACTGAAGGCTTACAAGAGATAACTGTTCAAGGAATGGTCAATAGTGCAACTATAACTACATTTATTGGACTAGATTATGAGGAATCATGGTGTTATAAATAAATACCTCACTGAAAATTTAAGTTTTCCTCCATCCAAAAGAAAATGAAGCCTTGAATTTCATGGGCCCTGCCTTCCAGCTGAACCATTGCTGGATTCTGTTCCCCCATTAGGGTGTGCTGGAAAAAGTCAGGTGATGGCCTGGCCTCACAGGACTGATGTAGTGCTTGCTTGCGGGCACCAAGGTGGCCTTGCTGTGAGGTGTGTCTGTGAGGTGCTTCTCACATTACCCTTGGTCAGATTCCTAGGCCTATGCTACAGTTCTGCTTCAGTTGCATGTATTACTATGAAAAGAAAACCGATTATAAGCTGAAAGAATAAGATACAATTAAAATATATTTGGTTGCAAAAACATGAGCACCCTCTAAAAGGCTCAAAAGTTAACTTGTTGTTGTTTTAATTTTTATAAAGTTGATCCATGATGAAATTCTAGATGAATAAACTCCTGAACTCTAAGTAAGAAAGGGTTTCTGTTCAAATAGTCGTTCAGTCCTGGAGCTTTTAGTATTGTCTGAAATTGAAATTTTGTTTGAATTTATGATTTCTCATTTCTAGAATTCACATGAGTAGTTTTACTTTTATTACAATTCTGTTTCTATTTAACCAGTGAACCTTAGTTATTGTGACTTTCCTAAACTACTTGTTCAGACTACTTTTTAAAAATTTCAGTTTCTGTTAATTTTCTTGAGTTATTACAATAACTGTCATAATATTTAAAGCAGGGTGAGAATTTATAAGTTTAATCCCAAAAACTGCTATTCATGAACTTTGGACATCTGTTCACATTAGTTAGATTACAAATCATTTCTCTGATTTTTCATATATTGTAAAATATTAAGTGGGAAATATGATACATTACTTTTGATTATTTGATAAGATGTTAGAGATAAATCAGTAATATGATCATTGCTAGCTTTAACTATATATATTGACATTTTCAAATTGACATAACTCCTCTTCCAACTGCCATGCCCAGGATAGTTATCATTGTATAATTGTTTACTTCTTTGAATTTTATTTTCAGAAGTAAACCATTTTTTGTTTTTTTGTATGTGGGATGCATTTAAAGTGTCTGACATTGTCAAGTCACAGTATGCAGTAGTAATTAAATTGACAATGACAAAAATAAATGTAATTCTTGAACTGGATGAAGTGATTTGTAGGCATTATCTCAATTAATCCATATCTGCAATCTGTGGGTAAATATTTTTCTTTCCTCCTTTAATGGCTGTGGCTATTAGATATTATCAGCATGTTAATGACTTACAAAAAATCACCCAGCTGATAACTAATGGGCTCATTACTGGAGCCAAGATCTATCTGGCTACAAAGCTTTCAAACTTTGCCATTACTTTCTAGCTTGGAAACCTACTTTTTAAGCTGATGAGAATGATACAACTTTTCACTGTAGCAAGAATGACTTACACTCAAAAACAGCATCTTTATGCACATTACATGGTTTCACTGAAATTACTGTGGTATATACCACTCAGGGATGTAGATATTCCACACACATGTGTGGAAACTGAAGTTCTGAAAGGTACTTAACAATCAAAGCTGTTACCTCCTACTGGGTCAGCCACTATGCAAAAGACTGTACATGTTTTACTGTGAGTATCACAGGGCAGAGGGGCAAAGTGTGGGTCCAGAAATTTGTGTCAGAGTTTTTTGCTTAATATTTCATATTTTTAGAAAAACCACATTTGATATTCAGCATTGGGTAAAATTAAAAATACTAGCAAATGTCTAAAAGAATGTGTTGTTTGTTATTTAAATAACCAGGAGTTAGGGGCTGGGGATTTAGCTCAGCGGCAAAGCGCCTGCCTGGCAAGCGCAAGGTCGTGAGTTCGGTTCCTGGTACCGGAGAAAAATTAAAAATAAATAAATAAATAAATAAATAAATAACCAGGAGTTAACCTCCTGCCCATGGAGAAGATATTTTGTAAACCTCAATATCTCTAAAGAAATTGTTAAAAAAATTTTTACCATAAGCAGAACCTAAAGACTTTTAGACCAAAAAGCAAGATGTAAAGCAGAAGCGAGCTGTACAAAATGTAAAGGCTTCGTCATCAGTCTCTTCAGGTGGCTGTAGGAGCTCACCACTATGGAGACTCAAGTGAAGTGAAAGGAAACATTGAGTTTACATTTTACACTGGATAGTAACTGTACTTTTCAGAGTATATGTGTGGTTCAAATACTCATTGTTTATTTGTGTTGTATGCACAAAATAAGGGCAAACGATCAACCAGTTCTTCAAAATTAAGTTGATTGATCTTTCTAGATAGCGAGTCTTGGTGGTACTTACTTCTTCAATTGTGTTGGATAAGCCTTCTCAGTAGTATTTGCTTGCTAGTAAGATGGCGCTCAGTGTTTACCTTGTTATTTTATACACTGAACAAGGTAGGGTTTCTATTTAGACAAACGTTCATTGTAGATATATTCTACAAGGTTTCTTTAGAAAATAAAAGAGAATTCTAGGAATTGACATAAGGACCTCTTTGATACATTTCCTTAAATCTGTCTAAGGCAGGACGTTGGGCACTAGGTGATAATTACAGATTGATTATTGAGAAAAGCTGCCCAGTATTCTATAATTGCTTACCCTTCACAGTTAGCTGTGACTGTGGAAGGAGGCTGCAGCAAAGTGTGGATCTAAGTCACAGTTGTTCACTGATCAGTTCTCATCAGCCAAACACCAGACCCTCAAAGTGAGATAAAGGACTTGGAACGATCTCTGCTGTACTGAATATTCGCTGCTGTCCACCGATACCAAATATTCATTGCTTGTGAAGTGCAACAGAACATGCAACTATCATGTCAGGAGTTATCTAACTCCGAGGGAGAGACCTTATTTTATAGATGAGGAGGGTGAGATCCTGAGGTGCTAAATCACTTCTCCAAGCCTCACGCCTTGTAAGAGGAGAGCTGGACTTGGTGTTCACCTGTTCACCAATGTGCTATGCTGCCTTCAAGAATGCTAATGGGAAGTCTGCTGTCAGGACATTGCTTTAGCTCTTTGTAAAGATTTATATATTTTCCTCAAATGTTGTGTATGGATTTTGGAATATTTTCATTTCATTATAGTAATGAACATAAAAATGCTATAAAATAATATTAACAATTTAAAGGAAAATGGCTCTAATAATGAGTTTACCAAGAGCCTTCTTCCAGGAATTCAGCTCACAAGAGCCTTTGCCTGGCTGCAGCATTCTGAAGGAGTTAAAGCATCACATGTAGAGGCAGGAACACACTTTGTGCTGCAGAACATGCTCTGGCACACACCAAAGTGCTAACCTCACAACCCCAACGGTCAGTAATAGGGCAGGAATGGGATCTCTGCAGCTGATACCCACCTTTGATAGACAAACTTGGCATACACAAGAGTAACATTTGGCGAAATAGGCAAGGGGCAGAATATCAAAGCTGCACGCAGTAACAGATCTCAAAAGTGATGGCGGGAGACTGGAACACGGTCATAGTGAGTTCATGTGGATGATGGAAGATGTCCAACCTGTTGGCCAGTGTGGAAGGCCACACAAGCAGGGCTGCCTGCAGCTCAGTATGTGTGCTTTGCCTCAGTTTCTTTGGCCCCACCTCAGACTGGCTGGTGAATCACCCGAGAAACCTACTGGCATGGAAATGCAGGCTGCATGGCCATCTCCAACCTATAAGCTATGAAACCCTCCTGCTGCAGACAGACCCTGGACACAGCTCTGCTTCTGCCCACTGGCTGTGACCCCATGTAGCACTGCACTCCTCGTGGAGGTGCATTTCTCGATTTGTAGGAGGTACGGTCCTTACCTTTTGTATGTGCAAAACGAGTTTCTTTCATAGTGCTTACTCCCTTCCCCTGTGCCACACAAAATATAAATATTTTTTCTGCTCCTCACATATCTTATAAATTAAAGGTGAAGGATTTGGGGTAGTTATTTCTCAAAGAAAATATTTCTAGTACTACAGCATCTCTCAATATAAAATGTAAGGACAACTCAGCAGTCCTAATACAAAGCAGGAGTAACACAACTGCACACAACAGAACACAATGCAATACGAAACAAAACAAAATGCAACAAAAGGGATTACACAGTGCAGGCACCATTGTTAACTTATCAGCTTTATCTGCACGCCTGGGCATGCATCTCTGAGCCTCTCAACCTGAGAGGCACTAGGAGGAAGCTGAAGAGCAAAAGTGAGCATTTAGGACGTCACACGCTGCTTTTTCAAAAACTCTATTGTTCTTTCTCTCTCTGCTCCTTATCCAGCCGCTCCTCCGCAATCGGCCTAAAACATGACTGTAGCACAAAGTGTACGAAGAATCTCGATGTCTGATTTCTAATGATTTGTTCAGTTTGAAGTCCGATTATGGGTTATAAATAGGTCGAATGTTTCATTTAATGCTAATTAGGCTAATTTCATTGACATACTAAAACTTTGCTTAGTCAGATTTAAAACTCAGCTGTTTTCATTCCCTTTCCTTTATCAGAAATTAGTGTCCATATTCCTAGTTCTATTGAAAACATTTCTATGCCATTATAAGTGGTGTTATATGAAATTCTGGATTCAAATCTGAACTCTGTGGAGAAACACTGACTGAGTAAGGTTTCCTGCTTTCAGGACAGGCCTCCTCGGGCCGCTTCCTATGGTAATGAGCGCTGTGGTTCTCTGTGAGGAGGAGGCCTGGCTCAGCGTGTTTCACAGGCACGGGGCTGTGGACGATGGAGTGAGCACATGTGTGTGAGATTACCAGGATTCGGGCTGAGAGGCTCTTCTGCATGTGGAAATTCTAATTCGTCAGTCATTTTGGAAACACGGGGAACAGAGCATTGTGGTATCCATACTTGTTGACACTGTGGGTACAGTAGATGCAAAATTTAACATAAGGAGCAAATATGCAATTCCCTTCTTTAGGGATGACTGTTGGTGATATTTTTGTATGTTTTCTTTGACACTTACAATATGCTTTTGATGCACAGTTCAGCAGTTTATAAAAGGTTGTACCTTTACTTTAAAATTTTTTTTGTACTGGCTTTCCTGTGTTCATTTGTTCTATTTTGAGCATAAAAATTACAAATTTTGATGGTGTGGCACTTTAATAAACATGTACAGTGGGTAATATTTAAATCAAACTAAATCTGCCTATCATTTCTTTACGGCAAAAACTGTCAGAACCACTTTCTTCTAGCACCGTTGAAGGTACACCTCATTGTGCCGTCTGCCTTCACTCTGCTGCAGGACACACACGAGTTTCCCAACGTAGCACCTCTTGTCAGCCTTCCCTCGCACCCCTGCGCTCCCAGCCTCTGTTAACGAGCACTCCCCTCTCAGCTCTCGTAGATCAATGTTTTTAAATTCCATACGCGAGTGAGATCGGGTGACCCTGGTCTGTGTGTGCCTGACATACTTATTTAACAGGAGTTCCTTCCGTGTTGTTGCAGATGAGGAGACTTAATTATTGTCATGACTGAATACTATTCCGTCAGGCTTATGTATCATGTATTCTTTATCCATTTGTCGTTTTATGGGTGCTTCAGTTTTTTTCCACTTCTTGGCTATTGTTGCAAGTGCTGTAATAGATACAGAAGTGCGCATGTCTCTTGGACATAGTAATGTCATTAGTGAGATTGTAAGGTCATATGCTGGTTCTAGTTTTGATTTTTTGAGGTGTCACCACACTGTTTTCCATAATAGCAGTACTAATTTACATTAATAGTCTGTGAGGGTTTCCTTTTTTCTGTATTCTCACCAATGCTTTTTATCTTTAGCATTTTAAAAAAAATAGCCATTCTTACTTGGGTGAAGCGATATTTCATTATACTTTTGATTTTCATCTCTCTGATCATTAGTGAAGCTGACCAGTTTTTCATAAGCCTGTTGGCATTTTTATACCTCTCTTTGAAAATGTCTATTGTCCATTTTTAATGGGTTCATTGTCATTGCTATTATTCAGAGTTTTTTATGTATTCTGGATATCAACCCATGACCAGATGTGTAGTTTTTGAAAACAACCATCCTACAGGTTGTTTTCTTTTCATTTTCCTTTGCTTTGTAGATGTTTTGCTGTGCAGAAAGCTTTCGGTTCGATATAATGCCATTTGTCTATTTTTTGTTTCATTTCTTGTGCTTTTGGGGTCTTCTTCAAATAAACCCCTTTTTTTTTTCTTTTAAAGAGAGGGTCTTGCTATGTAGTTCAGGCTGCTCGAGAACTTACTGCTAAACTCAGCCTGCTTCGAACTCACAGCAACCATCCTGTCTCAGCCTGCTGCATGCTGACATTAGAAGCATGTGACACCACCCTTGGCCAAAAAAACTTGACTATTCTAGTGTCCTAAAGAATTTCCTCTATTTTGGCTTAGTTTCAGGTTTTATGTTCAAGTCTTTAACCCATTTTGTGTAGATTTTTGTTATTGGTTGGAGATAGGGATCTACATTTATTCTTCTGTATAAGGCATGAGCATAATTTTGTCATTAGTATATGAATGAAAGAATTCATCATGACTTACTTAAACATTCTTTTATTGTTGAACATGCAATTTCTATAGTTTTACTTTTATGTAAATATTTATAAACATTTATAGACGTTTCTGACCATTTCTTAGAGTATGATTATAGAAAATAGACTATTAGAATAAAAGATGTGATGATTAATTTTAATCCTCCTGAAAAAAGGGATATGTTTGTTTGAATAAGTTTGTTTCTTTTTTTGCATTAATGGTGAATACTGGTGATATATTTTACTGGACATAAACATGAATTAAATATATTCATGCTCAATAATCTAAAACATACATCTTTTAATATTTTTATTTCTTCTGAGATAAGTGGACATTTATGTTTTCTCTTTAGAAAGTTCTATGTTGATATTTTCCCTCACTTGCTACATGTCTTATTTCATTGTTGTTTAAGCCTAGAAATTCTTCCTATGACTCAGTATTTTATAAATATTTACCTTTATTTGTTCCTTCTTGTGCTTTGATTTTTTACTTAATTGGAAATAACAGTCATTTGAAGACATTTCTAGATAATTAGCATTTTGGAAGTTGTTTGAAATATAGAAATAATTGCTCAAATGTGTAATATAACATTGCTGAAATAAAAAGAATGGAAATTTTATAATTTTTAAGAGCCATCATTTGTGACTTAAACTCATGTGCATAGATGGTTTAAATAATTTTATGCCCACAAGACTAAATTGTAAAACTGCTCTACATATTGGTGATATATGTGCTCAATGAATAATCATCATGTAGGTATAATTACTCTCTGGTTGTACTATTTAAATGTGACATTTCAGAACTGCAGGATGAAAATACTGAATAATAAAGCTTCACTTTGAACTGAGTAGAAATTGCATGCATTTACCCACTTGTTACATTTTTCTACTTCAGCATCAAGCTTGATTTTTGAGTCAGAACATTTCTCACAGCATCGCAGCGTATTTTGGAATCCCTTTCTGGCATCAGCAGTTAGTTAAATAATCAAACCTGTGTAGGCTATTTACTAGCCACTTTTATCTCCTTGAGTTCTTTACATCTTCAAGGTTGGTGGTTACTACTGATAGTTATGGAAGAGTACCGGATTGTAGCTACATTTTTTGTTGCTTGCCGAATCTACTTTTTAAATGATTAATTTTTGTCACATATTTCCATCATCTTATAAACTATCAGCTTTGCAAGTTTTTCAATGCTACATAATAACTTTCTGAGTTTCAATACTATATTCTCTCCTAGTGTAGATTTTAGAATGATATTATTAACAGTGGTGGTACATGCGTGTAATTCCCACACTCAGGAGGCTGAGGCAGGAGGACTGCCGAGAGTTCAAGGCTGGCCTGGATTATATAATGAGCTCAAAACACTTCTTTACTGCAGAGGTAAACAATGCTGATAGCTACTAAAAATTTCATGTAAACGTATTTTTTCCAAAAGATTTAGAGCTTTGTAATTTTAGGGGAGAGTAAATGAAATGATATAGGATTAATATTTTAAAATTGCTTTCATTTATATTTGAAGTCAAGGAAATTTGAAGTCAAGTCATTGACCAATATGATCACACTGTTCAAATATATAGATGTTATTTCTAGAGATTTTGTTTTCAATGCTCCTGAAAATTTGTAAATGACTTTAAAAAATGATCTTCATGCATTTAAGTTGAGAATCAGGAAGACCAGATTTGCTAGTCTGTCTTCACATATATTTATGAAACAGTAACTTATATAGATTTTAATTTTCAGAAGCTACTTTCATGCACATAGCAACAGATATATTCAGAGGAAAATTCTTAAAGATAGGATAAACTTATTAGAGAATCATAAACACTTCTATTCACTACCCATTCTAGAAATTACAGTATGATGTGCTTTTGTTTCTTTGGGTTGCTTCTAGTAGCTTTCAAATTTTTTATGGAAAAAGTTAAACAAAATTTTATAATAAAGGAATAGGAGAATAACAATAGTTAATACATTGCATATTATTATCTTCAAAGTAGTTATTCAGAGTACAAGATATGGGCATATAATTTCCCCAAAAAATACAAACACAAAACTTTCTTTTCAATGAACGAAGAGAAACTACTAGCATAATTGACTTGCATTTTTTTCTTTCCCATCTTTCCTTTTCCCCTTCCCCCACAATAGTCCCTCTCTCCTTTTGAACAATGTCTTCCCATTTTACAGTATCTATTGTACATTTTAGTCCTTGTTTACTCTTTCAGTTTCTCATATCCAGGAGACAAAGCAATGTTTACACGTGTGAGTCTGATTTATTTCACTTATGAGTATGGTCTCAAGTTGCCCATTTACTGAGAAATGTCTCAAGTTTATCCTCCTTTATGGCTGAATAGTACTCCACTATATAAAAATAACACATCTTTTTTACCAATTCCTCTGTTGGTGGGCATGTGGGATGTTTCCAAGATTTAGCTATTATAAATTATAGTGCTATGGGTGCACATATATCACTGTGATATACACAGAAGGGGAATAGCTGGGTTGAATGGGGTCTCCAGTCCTACTTTTTTTTTTTTTATTTTAAGGATAAAAGGAGGGAAACATTAACAGACATACAACATTTTACAACATATCACAAGCACAATGCAGACAATACAGAGTTACAAACAAAGTGGTAGGGGATTAACAATGGTGGTTGTATTACATATTGATATCTTCAAAGTGGCTTCTCATGAAAACAGATATAGACATGCAATACT
>NW_004955411.1:469786-476793 GCF_000276665.1 Chinchilla lanigera
CTCTAGTTGTGACCATTTAAATATAAAGGCCTCGAGTTTATCTTTCTTTACAGCTGAGTAATATTCAATTATATAAAAGTACCATAATTTTCTTATCCAATCCTCGGTCCAGTCCTACTTTTTAAAGGAATCTCTACATTGATTTCCAGAATGGTAGAAACCAGTTTACATTCCCACCAAAAGTGCAGAAGTGTTCCTTTTTCCCCACAGCTCTTCCAGCATTTGTTATGGGTTGATTTTTTGATGATAGCCATTCTTTCTGGACTGAGATGGAATCTCAGTGTTGTTTTAATTTGAATCTCTTAAATGACCAAATATGTGGAACATTTTTGCATATATTTATTTGCCATTTGTATTTCTTCATCTGAGAAGTGTGTATTCATCTCAGATGCCCAGTTTTAGATTGGGTCTTTGAATTTGGGGGTTCTGATTTTTTCAATTTTTTTATATGGTCTAAATATGTCTTTTGTCTGAGAGACAACTGGTTAAAAGGTTTTCCCATGTGTGAGTTGTCTTTGCAATCTGCCGGTGATTTCTTTCTCTGAATAAAAGATTTTTAATGGGATGAGATCCCAGTTCTTGATTCTTGGTAGTATTCCCATGTGGTCTAGGTTTTATTCATAAAGTGTCTGCCTCGACCTGTATCTTCAAGATGTGTATCTATTTTCTCTTCCAGTGGATTTAGTGTTTCTGTTTTAACGTTTAGATCTTTGATCCATTTTGACGTTAGTTTAGTGCATGGTGGTAGAGATGGGTCAGTTTTAGTCTTCAGTTCTTTTGGCACCATTTATTAAAGATTCTGTCTTTTTGCTAGTGAACATGTTTGACCCTTTTGTCAAAGACAAGGTGGCTGAGTGTGTTTGGAGTTGTGTATGCATCTTCCAATCTGTTTCACTGCTCCTCAGGTCTTTTCTGGGCCAATGACATGCTGATTTTATCACAGTAACTTAGTGTAATTTCAAATCAGGGATTGTGGTGCCACTGGACTTTCCTTTGTTTCCAAGAATTGCTTTTGCTCTTTTAGGGTCTTTTCTGGTTCCAAATGAATTTTAGGGATATTTTCTCTAGTTCTATGCAGTCTGCTAATGGTATTTTGATTGAGGTGGCATTAAATATGTATAACAATTTTGGTAATACAGCCATTTTCGCTGTTGATTCTTCCTATGCATGAGCAAGGGATATCTTTCCATTTTCTGATATCCTCTTTGATCTCCTTTTTTCAGAGTACTGTACTTTTCAACGTATAGATCTTTTACTTTCTTTGTTAGATTTATTCTGAAATATTTCTCTTTTGGGTGTTACTGTAAATACTCTGTTTTCCCTACGTTCTCCTTCAGTGAGTTTGTTATTTGTGCACAGGAATGCTTTTGACTTTTGCATATTGCCTTGTATGCAGCTATGCAATGAATCTGATTGCTGAATCTAGAGGTCTTTTCATGGAGCTTTTGGCATCTTCTACGTACAGTATCATGTCATCTGCAAATAATGATAATTTAACTTTTTCCTTTCTTACCCTTATTTTTTTATTTCTTTACCTTTTTTAATTGCTCTGGCTCATGTTTCCAGAGCTATAATATATATGAGTGGTGATAGTCATCGTCCTTGTCTTGTTCCTGATTTTAGAGTGAAAGCTCTCAGTTTTTGAACATTTAGAATGATATTAGCTGTTGGTTTGTCATGGATGGATTTTATAAGACTTTATTCCAAGTTTTGTAGAGTTTTTATCCTAAATGGTTATTGAACTTTGTCGAATTTTTTTATGCATTTATTGAAATTATCATGTGATTTTTATCTTTGGTTCTGTTAATATGGTGTATTACATATATTGATTTGAATATGTGGAACCATCCCTGCATCCTTGGGATGAATCCTACTTGGTCATATAATCTTGATGATTCCATTTTGTTTGCCAGTATCTTATTGAGCATTTTTGTGTCTATGTTCATTAAGGAGAATGATCTGTAGCTTTCTTTTTGGTTGGGCTCTTTTCTGGTTTGGGAATCAGGTTAATATTTGATTCCAGGAATGATTTTGGAAGTATTGCTTCACTTTCATTTTTCTTACAGTGTTTCAGCATTAGTGGCATTAGTTCTTCTCTAAATTTCTTGTGGAATTCAACTGTGAATCTATCAGGACCTGGGCTTTTCTTTGTTCAGAAATGTTTAACTACATTTTCAATTTCATTGGCTGATATCAGGTTATTTAGAATGTTATATCTTCTTGATTTAATTTTGGCAATTTAATTTTGTCTAGGAAAATGTCCATTTCTTATATATTTCCATCTTATTAGAAGATAGGTTCTTGAAGTAGGTATTGATGATCTTCTGGATTCATATGGGATCCATTGTGATATCCCCCTTTTCATTCTTGATTGCTTGAATTTGTGCTTTTTCTTCATTTTTTTGATGAGGTTGGCTAATGGTTTATTAATTTTATTTATTTATATTTTGTTTTTTTTTTCCAGTACCAGGAATCAAACTCATGACCTTGCACTTGCCAGGCAGGCGCTGTGCCGCTGGGCTAAATCCCCAGCCCCTTATTTATTCTTTCAAAGAGCTAAGTTTTTGATTCATTGATACTTTATATTGTTTTCTTAGTCTCTATTGCATTAATCTCTGCTCTTATCACTACAATTTCCTTCCTAGTAAGAGCTTTGGTTTTGATTTGTTCTCCTATTTCCAGAAGTTTGAGGTTCAACATTAGGTTGTTTATTTGGGTTAGTTCTGTTTTCCTGATGTGAACTTCCATTGCTATAAATTTTGCTTGTAGCACTGCTTTCATTGTGTCCCATAAGTTTTGGTATGTTGTATCTGCATTTTCATTTAATTGTAGATATTGTTTAATTTCCTCTTTAATTTCCTCTGTGACCTATTTTTTGTTCAGGAGGATGGTATTTAATTTCTCTGTGTTTATGTAATTTTTGTGATTTTTTTTTGATGTTGATTTCCAGTTTCACTGTGCTATGGTCTGATAGTATGCACAGGATAATTTCAATTCCTCTACATTTACTTAACCATGTTTTGTGAAGAATTCTGTTTTGGAGAATGTTCCATATTCATCTGCAAAGAATGTGCATTGTGCTGTTGTGGGGTGCAACACTCTGTAGACATCTACCAAGTTCATCTGTTCACAGTTTGGTTTAATTCTTATATTGCTTTGTTGAATTTTTGTCTAGTTGATCTATCTATTTGTAAGAGTGGCATATTAAGGCCCCTCATTACAGTTGTGTTAGTGATTATTTGATTTTTCATGTCTGTTATTGTTTGTTTTATATAGTTGGGTGCACTGGTATTTGGTGCATCTATTTTTACGATTATTACCTTGTGCTCTAGGAGTTTTCCCTTAACAAGTATGCAATAACCTTCTTTGTCTCTTTTGGTCAGTTTTGGCTTAAGCCTACATTGTATACAAATAGGCTTTTTCTGGGTTTCTGTGGCATAGAGTATTGTTTTCCATCCTTTAACTTTTAGTCAAATTTTTTTGAGGTTGAATATGTTTCCTGAATGCAGCATATTTTTGGATCTTGTTTCTTGATCCTTTTTGCCAGTCTGTTTCTTTTGAATGGTGAATTTAGAGCACTTAGATTGATGGTTATAGCTGATCTGTACTGGCTTACTTTTGCATGTTGTTTTACTGTTGTTGGTTCCTTATCTTTCTCCTCTGTTTAATTACTTCCCCTGCCTGGTGGCTTTGTTGTATTGGTGTTCTTGTGCTTTTGGTCTTCACTTTCTATTTCTAATATATCTGTCATAGCATTCTGAAGAGTTGGTTTGGTGGTCATGAATTTCTTCAATTATTCTTCATCATGGAAGTATTTTATTGCTTTACTGACTTTGAAAGTTTTGTGGGGTACATCAACTAGGGTTGGAGTTTGTTTTTTTCTAAGCTTTGAAATACCCCAATACCTATGCTTTCCTTGATTTGAAGGTTTGTGTTGAGAAGTCTGCTGTGATTCTGATGGGCTTTCCTTCATAGGTGATTTCTTTCTTTCCTCTAGTTGCTTTAATAGTCTATTCTTGTGCTGAATTTCTGGAGTCTTGATTATCATATGCCTTGATGTAAATTAATTTGGTCATGGCTATTTGAAATTCTATATATTTCATTTATTTGTATATCAAATTCTTTATCCATGTTCGGGAAGTTTTCTGCCATTATTTTTGTGAAGAGTGTTCTTTTAAATGTGTTTTGCACTGTCCCAAGCTTTCTCATTGACTCCAATAAATCTTATGCTGTTCTTCTTTATTTTATGTTGTAGCTGTTGAAATGATTTTTCATGGTCTTTTGCTATTTTTCAAATATTTTTCTTGTCATAGTCACTAGATGCAGTCCTGTCTTCTAGATCTAATATTCTATCCTTGCTTTCATTTAATTTGTTGCACATACTTTCAGTGGTGTTTTAATCTCCTGCATTTCCATTTGGATCCATTTCATGAATTCTGTTTCTTTCCTATGTTGGGCATTTAAGATTTCCATCATTTTCCTGAGCACCTCTATTTCTTTATCTGTGTCTGCTTTATTGTCTTTCATTTTGTTCATCATTTCTTTTTTCACCTTTGAGATTATTTTTTTCACCTCTGCCATTATTTTTTCATCTCTGCTGCTATCATTTCAGAAAGTTCCAGTTGTCGGCTGCCAATTTCCTCCATCTCATTGGGCTCTAACTTGTCCTGGCTCGGCTAGGGTTCTGGGGCTGTATTTTGCTTCTGTGTCTCGTCATTTTCTATTTTTTATTTTAGTTTGTTTTCTGTGTTGATGCTTATAGATTTCCTAGGGTAGATATCTTTATCCCTAGTATCAATGTTTCCCAGGTAATGTCTGTTCCTCAGGGATGTCTTCTAGATGTAGTTGGTTCTTGGTCTTTGTGTCTATCCCAAGATCCTGCCTTCCCAGTGTATTGAGGATGAGAAGCTGTTATTTGGCTGAGCATGCATTCATTTGTTATTGGGCTCTGGTGATGGTTATGATGTCATACAATCACAGTTTTGTCATACAAGGGAGAAAAATTTATTATAACAGATTTGACATCCTGGTTAATGTAGTACAGTTAGCAATAACAATATTCTGAAGCATGGCCTGGTTTCTGACAAACTGTGGTAACTATTAACCTGATATCATTAACCATAGCACCAAATTGTACAGTTATATAGCAAAATCCAACATATACCAAGAACTAGTATGTAATGATTTTCCTCCTAGTGGAGTGATTTTACTGTGCTGCAGGAGGCAGACTGGAGTGTAAAAGAGGTAGGAAACAAGATAGACAGGTCAATGAGGTCCAGTATAATAGGAGCAAAGCTGGAGGGTGAAAGATGATCACTCAAGTTTTGGGAAACTGGAGCACACAGCAGAGAAAGAAGGGAAGAGAAAGCAAAGGAGTACTGAAGTGAAACAGAACGAGAGGAGATACCGTTTACTCACATGAAAGTATCACATAATTGAGGAAAGAAAGAAAGAAGAGCAGTAGAAGAAAACAAAAAGAAAAGTAAGAAATCTAAGTCATGAAAAAAAAAAAGAGAAAAAACAAAAACCAAAACTAACCATAAAAACCAAAACAAGACAAAACAAAGCAATAAAAATCCAACCAGACAGAAAAAGGAAAACCAATCAAACCAACAGAGGAAAATGAAAGTGGTAAAATTCCTCTGGTGTCCACAGTTCTGTGCTAGTGTCCAAGCTGGGTGCTGGAAATGTGCTGTGTATTCCAGGCAAGTTTGCAGTGGGATCTGTGCCGGGTATGGGGCTGATCTTGACCTCTGGATGTGGAGGTTGGGACTGGTCTTCTCCTGCTGGAGTTCTCCCAGAGCCCTCTGATATAAAACGACAGCCCCACCCACCTGCTTCTAGGGTCTGTGTGTAGAAGCACATCACTGCTTCACCTAACTTACCAAGTGCTGGCTTGTATTCTCACTGCTGCTTCAGACTTTTCCACTACCTTGTCCCGCTTTCCTGTAATGTGTGCCAGCCCCACTGGGGCCCTGGTGGGTCGCTGGGGTCCCTCCTGGGCCAGTGAGTACCCCAAAGTTTTCACATTTAAAAGTTTTCCTCTAAAATAGCCTCACAAAAGAATCCATATAAATATTATATTGTTTGGTAAAATCTTCTGAAGTTGGTAATTGTTAGGATTTTTACATCTTACTTAGGGTGCTATTTGTGTCGGTATGTGATGTAATACTTTACATTCCTGTGATGAAACAGATTTGATATAAACAGTGATAGCACACTGAGTGTAGAGAAAAAATATCACTGTATTTAACTTCTTGGTCACTCCATGCGTACTTGGTTTGAGTGCAATAAGCAGCCATTCTTCACATTAACTTCTGTGGAGTGCAATGTTTGTTACAGAAGTAATTAAAGTACTAGTTAGAAGCTTGCATACATTATGCAAATATACAACAGCAATTTTTTTGTACTCTGATCAACACAAAGTTTCTTCTGGGAGGAGTATTTTGTCACTGACACCGTTTAGAATTGCAGAGCTCTTGTGGTAATATGAAGCGGCATGACGTATAGCTGCTTTTAAATTATCTATGGAAAATGAATTTCTCTTTCTTGGACCGACCATGGCTTACTCTAACCTCCTACCTTTGGTACACCAGAGTTCCTAAGAAATACTAATGGTGTGCAATAAAAATCAAAAGTGGTCTTTGTAGATCTGTGAGAGACAGACAGAAAGAGAGGCACACAGAAAGAAAACACCAGGGCTAGATATTTTACTTATATAACATTTAATATCTATCACAAATTAAGAGGAAGTGATTTAAGAATTAAAATGTATCTGATAAAAATTAAAAAGACAAAGTAAACAGCAAAGTCACGAGAGCAAGGCAATTGTGCTTATTATTATCAATGACTAATGTGAGTCACAGGTTCTAAAAAAATGCTACACGTCTCAACTCTACACTGTTGCTAATACTATGTACCTCAAAAGTAAGCTTAGGGCTGGGGATTTAGCTCAGCGGCAAAAGCGCCTGCCTGGCAAGCGCAAGGTCGTGAGTTCGGTTCCTGGT
>NW_004955411.1:476893-533740 GCF_000276665.1 Chinchilla lanigera
AAAAAAAAAAAAAAAAAAAAAAAAAAAAAAAAAAGTAAGCTTAAAAGTAACTAAAATAAAATCTACACAAGTAAGTGAGGTAAAAAGCAAAATAGAAAATGTGACAGACTTCTTGAATTTAAACCACAGTTAGAGACTATGGTGCAATGATTACATCAGAAGCAGTGGAGGGAAAAGCAAATGTCAGCACAATACTGTTAAAAAGCTTAATTGGAGCCCTTAGTAAAGACATCATGAGACTCTTATGACTAAAACTTCATATAAATAAAAAGTATAAATAGAAGACTAATCATTTCCTGAATGACAAACTAGTTGTAAAATATTGTCTTTCTACCTACACACACACACTGATGTACTATCAATAGCTCAAGCTATTCACTGGGTTTTCCTTGGCTTTCAAAAAAAGCATAAAAAATTTCATTTGGAAATACAAGTAGTTAATCATCAGCAGAATAAGAACTTTAGTAATCATCCTATTAAAATGTACATCATAAAATTTCACCAGATATTATAACCCAATATTATAATGGAAGCAAGGCAGCACAGGGTGTAGCAAGCTATGTATGTACAAAACAGGAGAACCAAGAAAAAAGTAAATACTACTATATATAATAACTTCATATATGGAAAGTGCATACTTAGAAATCAAACGGTTATTGAGTCTTAATTAATTGATAATATTTATTTTAAAGTATTTATTGAGGAAAAATATTGTCAGTGGAAGATTTAATAGTACTTGTGCATCAGAGGTATGTAGGTTTATTATCATTTGCTTGTGACCTTTGTGATTTAAGAGATATGTAGAGAAATTTCACCAAATTTATGAGGTCTGAGATGGTCTGGGGGAAATCTCTGAGTTCCTTGTTCTGTTCTCAGCCACACAGACTTGTACCTTGGTTTGCTCTCCTGTGTGTTTTGCTATCTCTTCCTGAAGATCATTCAACTCTTTCTCTCCCTTTCACAAGCCCAACCATGTCCTTCTGCAGGGCTTTTGCACCTGCCACTCATTCTGCCTAAATTATCTTCTACAAAATATTATGCCGCTTACTCTCACTTCATTAAGCTGCCACTTCCTCAGAGGGCTTCCTGGGTCATCTAAACTAAAACAGCACTCACATCACTCTCTCTCTCTCCTTCTGTGATATGCATACACATGTAACAGGTGCATGCATATGCAGAAGAAGGCATGTACCAACACCCGATATTACATATGTACCCAGACATTCTAATTTTTTGTAATTACAGCTTTTACCAGTGGAATATGAACATCATGAAAACAAGGATTTCTGTGCACTTTGTTCATTGCTGTAGCCCCAGTTGCCAACAGTGTGGTCAGCAGTCTGCTGACACACAGTAGGCTTAACTTAGGGAAGGGGAAATGTAGTAAAGAAAGGAAAACCGCTTTCTTTAAAGATTTGGATTGCTTTTGCACAAATGCATGATCAGATGATTTGGAATATAGAGAAATTACTCGTACTTACAACGGGACCCCAAATGAGGATGGATCTGAGGAGAGTCCCAGGTACCCGAAGATGAGAATTGTTACAGGTAGAGTTCATTTGCTGTTACCAAAAATGTCCAGGCAGCAACTGTCTGATTTCTCTGCTGGGATTCAGAGGAGGTGACACTTGAACTAGGTGAACTTCCCAAGAGGGTCTAACTTTGAAGCCTGTGTTTTATGACTGGAAAAAACAACAGCACTATGCTTGCAGCACCCTTTGTCCCCATCAATGGCTGAGTCATGTTTAAAATCAACATTCTCAAGCTGAGACTTGAGATCCCATGGAAAATGAAGAACTAAGAAATGGTATCTCCTTGCAACAAAACCCACAGTAGTCACCCACCGACCACAGCATAGAACCCTAACTCCTCAGTCATGAAATATTTATTAAGCTCTAACTACGTGCCATGCACCGTTTTTAATCCTGTGGTCTAGCAGCAAGTGAGATAAACAAGGACTTCTTTCCCATTGGAATGGCACCATTATCTAGTAGCTAAAATTGTATAACTGTGTATAAATGCTATATGTGCACATACTGAATTTAGGAATGCATTAAATTATGAGTAGTGTAGTAATCAGTTAAACTTTGTGTGTTGTTCCTAAGTGAAAAGAGATGAGAAGAAAATGTAGTGACTGGGAGGCAGAGTTTTGTTTTTGTTTACAAATCTGCATTCTTTTGGCTGTTGAATGATTATACCAAAGTGACAGCAGTTGGTCAACCAGAAACGTGGGGTCAGCTGAATTTTTGCAGGATATTTATTCTTACATTAGGGTGGTCTTCCAGGAAACAGAACAACAAACAGAACATTTTACAAGCAGTGTTACAGAAATATACACAAAGAACCATTCTGGTTGAAAGTAGAAACTTTTGACCTCAGCCAGGGAAGTCTAAATGGAGCCGAGGCTACACCAGCACTTCTGACTAAGAAAGCAGATAAGAGTCATGAAAAAGCTGTTTTCTAAGTGCATAGCTTCAGAGTCTAACTGCATATGTTAGCAACATTTATCCTTCTTAGGAAAATTCATGGGGGTAAAATTAAAAGTGGTTTTACTAAGACTGTTAATGATCTCTAGAGAAAAAAGGAGTAATGTCAGTTGCCCTAGAGTTCTTTTGAAAGCTTAAGGTGCAGTTTTCATTTTCAGAATATTGAGATATGTCACTGATATTTTATTTTCTAGGTAGCCAAAAAGACACATTATACAATGAAGATTTGACTGTTTCCCGCGTGAATTTCAAAACATATGAGGTGCAGTGATTTGCTAACTATGCTGATTTTATTGTTACACACTGTAAATGGAAACATTACACTGAACCCCATAAATATCCAAAGTTAGTATTTGTTACTTAAAAGCAAAATGAATAAGAAAAGGAGGAGCAGACACACGGGAGATTTGAATATACAAGTTAGTGCGAAAACAAGCGAGAACCTGGATCATGAAAAGATGGAGGGCACAGGGACGAGGGTGTGGGCAGGCACCAAGGTGGACTACAGAAGGCTCACGTGACAAGAACAGTGACTTGCTAGTGGGCCAGAGAAGGCGAGGGAATCCTGCAGTTCTGCCACTGTCGTTTCAGCAGTGTTACTGCGTTACTGCGCGTGTCCAGGCTGCCATCTCTCCCAGCCTAATTTGATGGCGTTTCTCTCTAATGGTGTAGTCAGGACCACTTTGAATCTAAAGCAAACTAGTAACAAATGAAAATGTCAAGTCGACCCTCGAATTTCCTTCTTTTATTGTCACCATGGAGTTGTTTGGGGCTGGGGATTTAGCTCAGCGGCAAAGCGCCTGCCTGGCAAGCACAAGGTCGTGAGTTCGGTTCCCGGTACTGGAGAAAAACCAAAAAAAAAACCAAACCATGGAGTTGTTAATTATACATTAACTAGAGAGAGAACAGACAGTAAACAATAATTTTAAGACAGCACCTTTGCTCTACTTGGGCATCGTTGTTATGTTGAACTCTCACTGGACTACTTGTACTCTCAGTGAGCTCTTGTGGAAGCTCTTCATTATTAGTAGCCAGTAAGGTGTGATCAGTTCCTATTCATGGAGCCTAGTCTGTTGGACCACTCGAAGGTGCTGTGTGGCCTAAGCCGTTCTGAGGGCATCTTCATCGCAAACTTCTTTGCTCTTGTAGGTAAATTCCAGAGGCTGCCAAATTTCCAAATTCTCTTTATGGGATAGCATTCTTGCCTCTGAGCTTTTTGTGTCTTACAAAGAAGAGGAGGCAGGCACAGGGCCAGAAAAAAATGGATTAAATGTAGTGGTTTCACTCCCAAATCCTTCTAGAAAATATGAGAATAAAGAGTTAAAATAGTTGCTGAATAGAACAATGTTTTCCAAGGAAAAAGATGCAGGAAGATTTGATAAACTGAGCCTTGAGAATTTTTAGTATAACTTCCATGTTTTGGCAGAAGCAATGGCATTTCTTCTTCAGTGACAGAAAACCAATTTTCCTTCATTGTTGCCACAAAAGGCTTTCTGGGACTGTTTGATAGTAGTTCGACCTCGTGTTTTAATTAGGTCAAATACAGTGGAAATGTAAGCAACATTAAAGTGATGGTACAGTGTAACTATCACCAAGGATACTCATAATAAATAACTTCTTAGGGTAGTAGGAGACCTCTTCAGAGGAGGTAAAGTGTGCATATTCCCACAGTCCACGACAGTTCCTCCGCTTTCTGACTGTGTCATCACATTGGACCATCCAGATCATGATTTTATTTTAAGGGTTTGCAGCACAAACTCAGTTCAGGCTTCAGGTGAATTTGCTTCGGACTTAGAGATGTCAGGTAATTTCCCTGGTAAAATCATATCTTGGAATAATGTGTAGTGTTCCATGTTTATTTTTCATTGTCTCAGCATATATGGCTTGTTGTGAAACTCAAATTCTTGGCAAAGTATAAATCTCATTATAAGTGTCCATTGAAGTAAATATGACAGCTCTGTTTCTTATTATGTACATGTGCAATGTAAAGATATTAGCCATAAAATTTGGTGAATGTTCTCTGGAGGATTTCAAATTTTAGTATGTTTCAAATAACTTGCAGAATAGCATTTCTTTTCGGGTTTTCATGTATATAGGAAATAATAAATACAATTGACAGTCATGTACATGGTGAATTAAACTGGAGCTATATGATATATACAAGGTATCTTTTTTGCTTTTGAAATGAAGTTAAAATGAATTAAGCATGTCAAAGTCAATATTTCAAACTACACATTTTTAGCTAAATATCCAAATGTTTTAGAAAATACTTTGGGTGCTGTTACATAGCACCATTATTTTTTTCTAGGTAAATTTTCTTCCTTGGACGTTTTATTTGTATGAGATCATATGTATTTTTCTGTAGTTTCAAGAGCATTCATGACCACAGTTACACTTCACACTCATGAGATTTTAAAGGTCAAGAAAACAAATTTTCAGAAAGGCACATAATTTATAAATATTTTAATAAAAAGCACTAGCATTCCATTTATTGAATGCACATTGAATTTTAATGACCTGCTGTGAGTTGAGTTAGTCTGAAGGCTAGCTAGCAATGAAATCTGTTAATTTGTGGTTTTCATAAAGTAATTCTGAAAGAAAAAGTCTATTGTAAAATGAAAATTACCGTTAGTTAAAACAAATTATATTAAAATGAATTAAAAATAGTCAATTTACTATCTTTGCAAAATCAGTTTCATGATGCTATATCATCTCTATATTGATAAGCTTTAGTTTTGATTATAAAAAGCATACTGTTTTTAGACTGATGACTTGGTAAAAGCGACAGTGTCTTCATTTGATAATCCAATTCAAAATTAGATTAATAAAGCACAGCGACACACCGCTGTTAAAGGGATACTTATCAATGCACTGTTTCCAACCTCTGCCTTGTTTTCTGAGTTTCCAATTCTACCAGGGGAAATAGTTTAATCTAGAAGGTAGGTTGCCGAGTTACAACAAATGACATGAACCATTACTCAAAGGGTGGACAGGAAGTTCTTCAAAATTTCCCGCATTACAAATAGATACTAATACAAAAATTTCTCCCATAGTTATTTGCCCTTAGTATATACGTTGGTAAGGGTGTGAAGGGGGGCAAATTTGAGTTTTCGTGAGAAATCAGGCGGCTCTTACATTAAAATTTAAACACAATTCCTTTTTAATTACATAAAAGTGTCAATTTGAATTTTAGATTAGCCAAAAAATTTAACTATTTTTGTGCAAGGCAGGATCTCAAGAGTATAGATTTTAGAGCCAGGCAAACTTGCACTTAAACCCTGGCTTAGGCATGACCCTTGTTAATTTATTCAGCACACATTTATTAAGTGAACACTCCATGTCAAAGATTGTATTTATATGCCAATCACTAGATGAAAAGCTTGCTATCTCCAGTTACTTTTTCCTCTCAACCTAACTCCACTATACAATGGGAATTATAGTTCTTATATTTTATTAATATAAATCTCTACATCAAAAAGTACCTAATTTTCAGGTTATTATGAGAATAAAAAATTGTACAAAAGTAGAAACTAGCCTATTACTTACTTCTGTTTTTCAGTTATCCCAACTAAAATTTAAAAAAAGAAATATTACATAACAAATTCATTAGTTTGGTAAAATTATGTTTAGGTCATAACTTGTCTGCCTATAGACCTTTTAAGAAAATATATTTATAGCTTATTTTTGTTTGTTCTTTAATGACAGCACTTTTGGAAAACCATCTAGCTCTTTAGAAATAAAAACAATCTAGCTCATGTGAAATTAAGGTCCTAAGAATTAGATCAGTGTAGAAAACAATGTAAACTCTGAATTTTGTGGGAAAACCATCAATACAAGAGGCATCATTAAGTGGTTAAGATAGTATGCAAATATTTAAGATTTAGTTACAAACATCCCTATAAACATGCACTGTTAATCTTTAGTGATTATACTTTCTGATGTCAGAAGTATATTGATTTAGAAGTTTATAAAATGCTTAAATATTTAAAGGAACCTCTTTAAAAATTTTATGATTTTGGGCCGGGGATATAGCTCAGTGGCACAGCTCCTGCCTGGCAAGTGCGACATCATGAGTTCGATTCCTGGTACAAAAAATAAACATGATTTTACCACACAACTTCATGGTCAATCTGCTTTAAAAGCTAATTATTTACTAACAGTCCTGTAAATCATATGTCCTGTCTGGTTTGTTGAAGAGAAGCAAAGAACACTTTTAATTGTGTAATACATACATGCAAATTACTCCTCTTAAAAAAAATGATATGCCTGTGGAAAAAACAAATAGGAGAAGGTCTTACTGAATTGTTATTTTTATTTTATTTACCTTTCTGCTTCACTGTTTTCACAAGAATCTTCACAAATGGCTGGGAAAAGATTTAGTGACAACTATTCTTAGGAGGCTGCATCTGGTGCAGGCAGGAATCCGATTCTTTTCAATATTACAGCAAAGAAGAAGTAATTGAATGAAGAAAATACTTTACAGTGAAATAAATTACTTTAGCTGAAATATCTAAACAATACCTGAATATGATTTGTACCATCATAGACTAGCAGGCTTTGGACATACTCTCGATGTTCTAATAAAACAATATAAACCGAACAAAAGCCTAACAAAACCAGGCAACTTTCGTGGGCACTGCAAGACCGTGGTCCCTAAGGGCGTGGCCTCACTCCGGGTGAGCGCATTCCCCCGGCTGTCTAGGAGGGGCCTCTGCAGAGCAAGGCGCAGTGCAGAAGAGCAGGGTCTCAGCAGGAGCAGCAGCCAGTGAGCTGCAGAGGCAGTGACAGGAGTGAGTCTGGACTGAGTCTAGAACACGCACAGCAATTGAAATCTTCAGGAAAAGGTAGCACAGATGAGGGAGCTGTGTGGAGGCGCTGAGCTCCCCTCAACCACAAGGTGAAGGCGTGGCCCTTCGTGTGCGTGCTGTGACCAGGCAAGGTCAGACTGGGAGGACCCGCTGCTTGGAAGACTGCTGTACAGATCTGCCAGCAGTCGTGTCATGGGACATGAGGGCACCATGGCCCAACCAGAGCAGAGATCTTGCTAGTGCTTTGGACACTGAATTAGGACCCCACAAAAGACATATCCTAGGAGTAAAGATCCCTAAAACAGGAGCATGGAGAAAGATGAACTGAAGAAATTCCACTCTAAGAAATTATACAATGCATTATGACAGGGTTAATAGGGTTTCCAGACATTTGATTATCTGAAAAAAAAAAAACAACACTCAAAAACTTTGAAATAATGAAGACATAAAGACACAGTGTATCACTTTGTTATCCAACTAAAAGAAAAAGTGATGCAAAGTGTGATCCAAAGCCATCAGAAGAAACTTATTGCAAGGCAATGTTTAGATGAGCAAACAAGGATTTTGAAGTTCATAAAGAATTTTAAGGATGGAAATCTATTTTATCTATGTATCTTACGTGCTGAGTATTGTTGCTTCTAAATTTATACACTGAAGCCTTCAACTCAGAGGTATGACCTTTAAAATATGTGATTAAGTTAACATGAGTCCTCTCAGATGGGTTCTACCTCATTGGAACTGATGTCTTTATAAAGACACCAGGGATCAGGCACAGAGGAAAAATCTTGTGATCACGCAGCAAGACAGTGGCCACCTACAAGTCAAGAAGGAGCTTCAAAAAGTAGAATCAAAACAGAGACAAAAATCACTCAATCTTTGACACTGCTAGCCTCCAGAATATGGAAATTAAATCTCTATGATTTACGCAAACCATTGTATGGTATTCTGTTATGGCAGCTCTAGAAAACTAACGTAATGTAGAAAATAATCAAATGGAAGATGGACCCCTGGTCAGTATCCTTAAACACAAACTTTTCCAAAAGAAGAACAGAGAATAAGATAGAATCTGGGGAATAAACATAGCTCCAAGGACCCATGGAGGTCTATCAAGTGGGTTAAAGATCTTTTCTAAGTAGTCTTAAAGGAAAGAAAATAAACTAATAGAAAAAATATGTTTGAAGAAAAAATGGCTGGATATTTGGTGAAAAATATCAACCTAAAGGTCCAAGAAACTGAATGAAATGAAGAATTGCAAAGCACAGTTGAAGGAAAATGTTCGAAGCAGCCAGGGTTTGGGGTGGGAAGATATTACATACAGTAAAGCAGTGACACAAAATATGGCTGACTCTCATCTGACACAATGGAAAACAGATGACAACAAAACAATACCTTCAAAATGATGAATTATGTTCAACCTGGAATGTTACATCAAAATATGGCAAGAATACATTCAGATGTGTGAAATATGGAAGTACACTTTTCCAAAGCAAAGAAACCTGCACAATAAGAAATTCTGAGAGAAACTTTTCAAGATAGTAGGTAAATAGATCAGTATTGTGAAGACACCTACATAAGATCTACAGCTAATATTATATCAGAAGATGAAATATTGAATGGTTTCCCTCTAAGATAAGAAATCAAGTAAGTATAGCTATGTTTGCCATCTCTACTCCATGCTGACTATAAGGTCCTAGAAAGAAAAATAAGATAGAAGAAATCAAAAGCCTATATATTTAGAAAGAAGTAAAATGATCTTTATTTGAAGGTGGCATTATGTACAAATTCTTAAAATTATACCATCAAGAAAAATTACTGAATTTATCCTGGTCGTAGAAAACAAAATTGACATAAGAATCACATTTCTGCACTCTGGCATCAAAAAAATTCAAAAATGAAATTGAGAAATACTGTTTACTATAGCATCCAAATAAATTTAACAAAGCACATGTAAGACTTTTATACTAAAAACAAATAAACAAATAGATAAATAAGATAATTTAAGCAATTGAAAGGATAGGTTGTCCTCATGGGTTGGGAAGTTCAGGCTCTTTGAGGCTACAGTATACCACAATCTGATTTGTATTAATGTAAGAACAATTAAAATACCAACATAGTGAGTTGGTATCACTGGGGCAACATAGTGAGTTCACGCCAGCCTGGACTATGCAATGAGACCTTGTCTCCAAAAACATCCCCAACAAAACACAAAGCCTACAAAAATGAAATATGTACACGCACATAGAGACACACACACAAAAGTACCTTCATGAATCGGAAAGAAAGAACCCATCTAAAAGTCATAGCCTGAAATAAAGCACTGCCACTCTACATATCCAAGCAAAGGCTTGAGCAATAAAGTAATCAGCTCCATAGTATATGGTCAATTAAATGAGCAGGTACTTCAAAATATGTATGACTGGCCAAAGGTGAACAGGCATTCAGTAAGAGTCCAGAGGGAAATGTAAATGATAATCTCACTGACTAGAATAGCAAAACTGAAAAAGAGTGATGGAGTTAAAGGGTGAAGATGTCCCTACATCAGCAGCCGTCTGAACAGCCAGATTCTTCATGCCTCACTGGCAGGACTGGAGAACAGTGCAGCTCCTCTCGAGGGTTTTGCGGAGAGTCTCAGGCGGCCAAACACAGCGTGGCTTGGGATCCAGCAATTGAGTTCCTCTGTATTTATTCAAGAGAATTAAAAACAAGGCTCCCAAAAAGACTTTAATTAGAATAGATATCACAGAATTATTCACATTAGGCCCAAGTTTGAAACGACTCAGAGGTCAATGCACAGGATAATGTGCCCGTTCTTCACACCATTGCCCTCAGTGAATCCGTGCAATGGAATTCAACACAGAATAGTGCGGAGGGCGGACAGTTTCCCGGGCTCAAGTTCTGCCCCTATTGTTCCCTACGGAGCAAGCCTCCATCTGTGAGTGTGTGTGTATGTGTGTGTGTGTGTGTGTGTGTGTGTGTGTGTCATGTGTGTAATGTTTTGTTTTGTTTGTTTTGGTGTGAATGGTCTGTTGTCCTTTTATTATTCTTTCTTCCTCGAAGTATTTGAGTATATTCATTGAGGTTATTAGGTTCTTGTACATGGATATATTAATTCTTCTTCTTCTTCCTCTACTAACCTCAGTGAATGTAAACACTATATATCATAAACATGAGCTAAGTACATAACAAGAATGTAAATGGAGAAGGGATTTAGAGCCTGAGGAGGAGGTGAGTGGAAGGCAAGGAATTACAAAAAGAAACACACTGTGTTAGGTACAGATACTTAACTCCCCGAGATGAATGTAAACTACACGTACTGCAAACATGTACAAATAAAGTGTTCAAAAGTTCCAGAATAATCAAAGAACAATTGAATCAATTCTTTATAATCAAAAGATTGTTGCTGTGCTTTCTGTATATCTTTATGTTAAAGGTCTTCTGGAGTTGGGAGTAAAATTTAAAACACAGAATGAAAAGGGATGTGGGAAATGCTGTTATTGACAGTGTATAATGTTCCATATGAGTGTATCAGCAAAATATTTCGTGAAAATATTTCATTCTATGATATTTCTCTGGGATAATAATAGAAGAGGAAAAGCTTTTTAAGAAAGATACAAATCCTGTAACTTGAAGAAGCACCAGAAACACTTCCGGAATTAAACAGTATTTAATGAAACCCCTTTAAAAGACTGAGATGATTTAGGCCAAAGTAAGGCCCAGTTCTCTCTCTCTCTATCTTTCTGTCTCTCTCCTTCTCTCTCTCTGTCCTATTTTAGAAGGACATAAAGGATTACTTTAAAACTTTTTATACTGCCCCTATCTAAATGAATTACTTTTTATAATATAAAACACTATAAAATTCGTTCTAGTTAATTTTCAGCAGTTCTTTCCATACTTTCAATGCCACGATAAGCACCACACTTGATAACATTGTTCTTAAAATTCGAAGAAGTTTGCTCATAATTAATTTTAGTCTTCCATTTATTTCTTCTGGCTTAAAATTTCATATTGCTCCAGTTCAGTAGAAGCGTTTTTAAACTGTAGGGTATTTAAGGCAGGTGAGGGACTTTCCCAGCATTGCTATTTTGCACTGAAACAGGAAACCACTCGAGTACAGAGATGATGCCCCTGGAGTTTAGTCCAGCGGCTGGGAGGGTGAGGGCTCTTGCGGACCCCGAGTCTCCTCCCCTGGGCGGCCCCGCGCAGCTCCCAGCTCGCCGTGACTGCTGCCTCAGGACCGGGAGGCTGGGATCTCCAGCGCCTGGATCGTGCACGGGTTTGGGGAAGGGAGACCTGAACCTCACTGCACCGATTCATAGACTGCCACGCCGGACAGTGGAACTCTTACTTCTAGACCTAAGTTTCTTCAGGCAATGGAGGAAAGTTTTCCCTTGGTGTTTGCCTTTGAAATGGACTCTAGTCCTTCAAAATTGTTTCATGTGCGCACACATTACAGGATTTGGTTAATGTTTATACTACAGTTTTATTGAACAAATTCAGTACTATTCACTTCTCCGATTATTTCAAACTGAAGCTATTGCTCTTCTTGCAACACGGTGTTTGGTGAGTAGGGGCACCGCTAGCGAGCTCTCCGTGAACACCACCTGTTAGTAAAATAAGTTTTCGTCTGTTCCTCGCTTGACCAATTTGTTAATGTTTGTTTTGTTTCGGTTGGGGCAATTAATCCACATAAGTTACAGTTGGAGAAATATTTATCTGGTAGTGTAATTACATTTAATGTTTAAGGAAGAAAGCCAGTACTTCGTTATGTTAAGTCAAAACACACAAAACATACCAACAGAGGTATGGATTATACGCCTATATTTTAATTCTAAACTAGTGCTATTTAACTTCCAGTTCATCTCTCACTTTAGTTTTGAATTTTTAATTGAATAGCTTTTGTAACTCTTTCACTCAAATTGTTTCTGACAGAAAATTCCTGTCTTAGTCCCTTGCCAATAAAATGATTTTCAAGTGTTGCAAATCAGCTCTATCTGTTGCTTTCCTCTTGAACACAATAAATGCTATAGCTGCATCTAAAAAGGAAACTGGACCAAGTCCAGACCTCAGACAGAAGGAGGAGGGAAAATACAGCCATGTACTCCCAAGCCCCGCACATTGTAGTTTAGTGTAAAGTGCTCAAGCATTGTCTATGATGTCCATTCTTGACAATAAAAAGTTCTCCCCACTCACGACTGCAACCAGAACACTTTGTGCATAATAGGTATTCAGTAAATACCAGGAAAGCTGGCATTCTGAGTTTATTTGGAGCTTAGTATTTAGTGCAAAAAATGGTATTGCTTAAAGTTTTTCTGTACATGAACATCTGAAGTCAAAGGGATGAACTCTGCTCAGTTATGAAGTTATACACTAACCATGTTAGCTTTTATTTATTATGCAACACAAGATTTACAAATTTGCAGTAATTTTCTTGTTAAAATAAATCAAACATATTTAAGTTGACACAAATTCTGCATGCGCTCAGAATGTACCAAACAATATCTGTATGATGCAGAATGACACACAATCTGTGTGAGATCAGTTGAGGTGATGTTGTAAATAGAAATTCTCCCTTTAGTTTTTGACACAACTTCATGCACAAGGAAATACTGATCTGAGTTTTAAGGTACTATTTAAAAATAATCTTATGATATACAAGATGTTTTGTCAAATTTCTCCTATAAACTTCTACAAATGAAGGGAAAGTAAGAGCCTATTTATAAAGTCTGATTTGAAGTGAGAACAGAACTGTTTTATGTCAGCAAGGCAAATGTACATCACAAATAGAAAAAATGCTTAGTATAACTCCTATTTCATAGTATTTTTCATGATATGCATTTCTGCTAGAAGCAATCTATCTCAGACAGTAATGAATTAGTGCTTGCAGTAGGATAAATTTTGTTCTGTACACACTCCCTTTTGTGACAAATCTCCTCTGCCTAACATGGTGGCTGACAGACTTACAGACCCAGGAAACGTCGACTGAAGTTCCCTTTCTTCTCTCACCACATAATGTGCCTCACATGGTAAAAGCATTGCTATTTAGCACATTGTCTGATAAATGTTAGTTATAACTTTTATAATTGCCATTATTATTCAGGTTAGTGATTCCCTGAACACTAGAAGACTACAAAAATCTATCTGAGCTTTATACACATTGAGGTTCTGAGTACGAGATTGAATATGGGATCACCTATACGATTTTGAGTCAGAAGAACGGAGATTATTTACATGACTTCTTGGAGTTATTTTTAGATTTAACTATTTTCAAAAGCAAAAAAAAAAAGTAAAAGAAGAAAGGTTAGTAAAACTTCAAAATGTGAAATATGTCTTAGACCTGAGATAGCTTTTGATTTTCATATGTATTAAATCTGTATATTAGTGATGTTCATGTTTTCACAGTCATAGAGTCACGCTTACATTTTGCAAAATCTGCACACCTTGTCCCCTGTGGTCAATGCATGAGCATTTCTGAAAATAAGTTTGCTGTGTGAGCTAGTCCAAATAACTCTGCTATGTATTTTTGAAGGAAAAGCTGAAAAAAAGTGGAACCTTGGAATTATCCAAAATACTGGGGTAGTATACAAAGATAAAATTTCAAAAAAAATTTCCTAACCTTCTGGGATGTTTCAAAGGAGCCACTGAGGTGGACAGAGCTAGACTTACATCTATGCTCCATGGTTTATTATATATAATATGATATGTATGAACTTGGATAAATTGTTGTCTCTTTCTTAGTTATATTTTATCAGATAAATTTCAGTAAATATAAAATCAATTAATATCAACAGGAAGGAAGACAAACCTGAATATTTAAGCAAAGGTGCCAAGGTGAATGCTCCCAGGGGGTCAGGTGAGCAGAGCCTCTTAGTAAAATTGTCATTCATTTTCAAGACAGTTGTCAGAGCCTCCATCCTGGGGAGCTGTGTCCTGGAACCTGAGAGGATCCCTGTATGGTGGGGGCATTTACAGTTCCCCTAACTAAATGCAGTGAGCTGCCATGAATTTTCTGCATTGTCAGATTCTATTTTCACTGGTTCTCAGGAAAGGGCAAGAACTAATTCGTTTTCGATGGAAAGACACGGATGTTTTCAGATGATCCGAGTGTGTGATGGCTGGCTTGCCCTTTCTTTCTTTCTCTCTCTCTTTCTCTCTCATTCTCTTTCTTTCTGTACTGGAGATTGAACTTAAGGCCTTTACATTGAGGTATATCCCAAACCCATTTTTTAAAAAATTTTAATCAGGGTTGCACTAAATTGGCCAGGCTGAGCTTGAATGTGGATGCTCCTGTCTTAGACCTCCAGAGTGCTGGGATTGCAGTCATGCACCACCATGCCAAGCTGAGCAGTATGACTCTGACAGGAGAGCAGCAGCTTCCTTGCAAACGTAACAGGAAAGCGACTCAAGTTGGGGGAAGTCCAGGCTCCGCTATGCTCCGGCAGGCTCCGAGACCGGCATCGTGTGACGTCAGCCCTTCTGCTGCGTCGCAGCGTCTGTGTGGACTGTGTGCCTGTGGGCACAGCTGTCATGCGAGGGTTCACCCGCATGGGCATTCTGGGAGCACACTTGAGCTCGATTCTGCGCTAAACCTTTTTCCTGTGCCCACGCCTCCATCTTCCTTCTGAGTTCCTTTCTGTTCTGATGAAGCAGGTTCTTCAAGAAATTACTGAGAAATGTATTTTGGGATTTAAAGTTTTGGTATCTTCTATACATGAAAATATTTCTATTATTCTTAATATTTGATGGTTGGGTTGAATATTTTGAAATGAAGAATAATTTCCCATCATGACTTTGAAGGAATTATTGTCTTCCGTCTAGGTTGGAATGTTGTTTTTGAGAAGTCTAAATCCATTTTTATGGGTGCATGCTGATGCATGCGATTTGTATTTTATCTTTGGATTCTCACAGTATTTGCTGGTGGCCTTCAGTGTCATAGTTTTTACATGATGAGGGTCTGCTGAGCTGAGCACACAGCAGGCATTTTGAAATTTGAAATTTTGCATTTCAGATCAACTAACGCATTATTTAAAATTTCCTTTCATGTTCTTCAACTCTTGTTGTACAAGCACTATTTGTTTTTATTCTAGACTTTTTTTTTAAAATTATCCTCTGTTGTTTCACTCTCTAATTTTTTTCCTGTTTGAAAATTTCTTCAATTTAGCCTTTCAAGGTGGGATGAATTTCTCCTTTACTTCCAGGAGACTTTTGGTACTAAGTGTTTCTTCTTAAAGCACCTCACACTTGTCTCCTGAGTGGGACAGCTTCTCTCGGCACTTAACAGATATTACAGCAGTCTTAGTGGATTCCTTCAAGTCCCTTCTTAAATGACATATTCAAGGCAGAAAGTCGGCTCAGCTATCTAACAATCTTCGGTTATCTGTTCTTATTTAATAATCGGGTTGAAAATCTCGTTAGAAGCTCTGTGCACATGACTGGACTTGCCAGCATCACTTTATCTTCTAAGACAATGGAGCGGTTTCGAGGAGAGCTCACTCTTTCTCCTGCTGGGAAGGAGTCAGGGACAACGGCTGGGAATGCAGCACCCAGGCTGCACATGTGCTCCTCTCTTCTCAGAGTCTTTCATGCGACACTCTCACATGTGCAAGTGATGCCAGCCAAAGACCTTCTGTGTTCCCTTCTCCAGAAAGCACCCAAACCTCTGCTCACGTGAGGAACACAGCTGCTTAGACACAGAGATGTGGGGAGATCCCTGAATCTACCCACTTTTAGATACTTGATGCTGAAGCCTCACACTTAAATCTGCATCTTGCAGTCATTTTTGGAGGTGTTAGCTATCACAAATATTTGAATAGATTAAGGAATGTATGGTTGGATTGGTATCAAATCAGAGTGGCATTTAAATCAGATTGACATTCAGCTTTTGCTATTATCGAATTGGGGCCTTTGGGTAACAGCATCTATGGGTACTTTGGATAAGTTATTAAATAAGATAAAGAGCAAGTTAAACCTCAACAACAAAAGCATCAGAGAAAACAGCTTTCAGATCACTTATACAAAACTGGAGGCTCAGGAAAGTATCACGTCTGAGTCTAAAATGAGACAGACTGACATAGATCTCGAAAGACACATTGTTCCTTCCAGGTGTGCCTCTTAGGGAACAGAGGATTTGTAAATTTGGACTCAAAACCAGATACTACTCACAGATTCATAGTCAAATTTTGCTCTGAGTTTTATGGTTCATGTTATGTCCCAGTACAAAAGGAAAGCCCAGGAGTGTGAAACAAGATCAACCAGAATAGGAGAGTGTTCATGCAAATGCTGTGGTCTGAGACCATGAAGCATCCCTAAACTCTAATTACAGTGAGTCTCATTCAAAACATAGGAAGATTGTGCAATTCCTTTACTGATTCTGGCACCTGTAACATCTTTATTGAATCCACACAAGTTGTGAAGTAGATCTCCAATAGCAGACATCTCTTAACATAAAACACTGATGTATTCAACTCATAATTTTAGTAATGTGGTATCGAGTTGTTGAATAAACCACATAATGTGTATTTCAGTTTCTATCTGCAAACATAAAGACTGATAAGATGAACATTCACTTTCATATATATAAGAAATGAAATTGTGTTCTTATATATGATGTATGCTTAAAAAGTATAAGAATGTTTAAATTTTTAAAAGCTACCTGATAAGACTCATTACCATGAATTCCCTCGCAAAACACTCCTCCTCACTTCCAACAATTATCTGAGCACTTTGCACTTTTGGAAACACGGATGTCTTCAGTGGTGCTGCCATTGCTTCAGTGCCCTGAATGGATTTGAAACATTCACCTTCACGATCGTTTTGCTTTGAGGAGGAGCCAGAAGTGGTGTAGTGCCAGAGGCAGGGAATCGGCAGGCTGGCCAGTCTGAGATGCTCTCACAGCCTGCTTTCCTGTGGGAGGGCACTGGCAGCGGCGTTCACTACACTTTTGATCACACTTTGTGGAGACGCCCGTGAAGAAGGGTTTGCAGGACTGATTCAGAAAGTGGCGAGAAGGATGGGCTAGTTGTGTCTGAAGTGGGACATTTTGAAGGAGATTAATGACAATATTCACATTATAATAAAATTTTTTCTAATTCGTTGTATATTATGATCACCCCTTACATATAGAAAAACTATCAGTGAGAATACAGGAATTAGATTATTTTTCTAAAAAGCATACTTGCTGTCTTCTATGACACACCACTTATTCTGCAAATTATTTTAGTAGAATTCTATCATTTACTACAATATCAAACTAAGGTTAGTTATGTTTTAGTTAGCTTTTCTTTTTCTTTTGCCACAATAATACATCCATTAAGAAATCATAGAGATTCTACTAGGCTAGCATATTTTTTTAAGTACAAACATAGATAGTAAAAAAACTGAAAGTAAATATATGGCATTAGGATTCTATCCAAGCTATTGTAATTTATCTGACTTTCCTTCAAAGAGAAAAGGAAAAAAGTATATCATTTGGACTAACACTAGCTTTTAGCATGGACAGGAGGTATTTAAGATAAAATTAGACTATTGAGTTTCAGCTCTTGGATTAGAGTAGGATCTGTTCCTATTTTTACCCTCTCTCTTGAAGCAACCAAAAAAGCCCCAGACAACTCTCTCAGCAAGTCACACACGTACTCCTGTATTCGTTCACTACACCTACGTGCTAGACATCTAGTATGTGATACAGATGGAGGATGAACCCCTAGGAAGTGCTGCTGTTGTCCAGCTTAAAATCTCTTCCAAATCGCAGAAAGTAAACCATCATTTTTTCGAAACACATGGGTCACCAGTAGCCACTTGCTTAAACAGAACAGGTAACACAGCTACTCTTATATTTGAGTGTGTATGTATTCTTATAGTTTGAATGAAAGTATATTCTTACAGTTTTATTCCTCCTCCTAAACTTGTAACAACAAATGATTGTGTCTCTAGTAACCTAATACATCAATAAGTCCAATCACATTTCTCTGTGACTCCTTTCCATGTACCAAACTTCACAGATTATAATGCATTTGGCAGAAAAATGGACAGTTTTTTTCTTTAAAAACAACAGATTAAGATATACCATGTACAGGCACAAATTTATTACAATGAATGTGATCATTATGTACTGCATATTTAAATTGCACCAATAAGCTTAATGAAAAACTTACCAAAAAAAACCTCCTATTGAACCAAAAATAGAACTCAAGTGAACTCTATAAAAGTTTTACAAATTGAAAATTTGAAGCAAAAAATTTGAGAAAGGCATTTATTTGTTTAAAATGTTCACAAATCCTTTAAACTAGGCAAACTTTCTTGAAGCCATTTCCTCTCCATCCTGTAGAGAAATTCTGGACAAATTTAATGAAATTATCAATTTTTTAATTTTTGCAAGAATTTTTCCCATTGAGTTTATTTTTTCTGATGTTCTTAAACTTCTCCAAAATTAGCATGGAATACACTAAACATGAGCTATGCAAAAATGAAAAAATCTTTAAATATATAAAAATATGCAAATCCTAATTAGGCAGCATAGCTTCACATTGATATCATAGGTAAAAATGGCATCAAGATCATCTCCAAATTGTAACCAAAAGAGAAAAGAGTGGATTTCAGGGTAGGGAAAAGCTATTAGGAAGATAATGTGCATTTGATGTCTGTCTTTTCACAGTAGCATAATGGCTAATCCCCGTGACTCCTGACCTTGTCATGTCTTGTGACCAAGTATCCACACTAATCTGCTGCTTATCTGTCACCCACTGCATTTGATAGCCTCTGTCTCTGTTTCCAATTATCAGTCATTACAGAGGACTCTGAGCCATTTCAGAAGAAAACCCACAAAACCTTTGACCTGTTTTTGTCAGTTACCCACAAATATTCATTGTAGATAAATTATCATTTCATTGATTTTTGAGATGTAATGGAAAGTTTTTTGCTCCACATGGACTTAACTGTAACCTCTATCACATTCAGGTGGTTAAAAATGGACTGTTTTATTTTACTGATGGGAACAGAAGAATTCACAAGGTCATTTAGTGAAATCTGGTGAGATTAGAACGGCTGAACTCTGGCTGCCAGGCAATCTATAAAAAGAACAGATTTTTTCCGCTAAAGAAAACATGAGAAATAAACATTTGCTGAAAGGTAATTATAAGACAGTTGTGCTTTTACATTGACTCTTTACAGGGAAACAAAATTTTCTCAAATATTTGTGACAGGGATTTATTATTTGTACTCTTTCATCATTAAGAAAGCTTATTTTAAGGTTTACAAAATGCATTAATCAAGTAGCATCTTCTGCATTTACTCTGAATTAATTTTTTCATTTCTATTTTTTATGAGTATATGTTTGCCATGCTTAATTCACCACGGGGAATCTGCACCTGCACGTGTTTTAATTCTTTTATCCCCATTCCCCTCCTTTCTTAATCCTCTCCTTCTTATTTACAAAAGCTCTGTTTCATTTTTTCCTCCATTCTCTTTTTTAAAAATCCTTTTCCTCTCTCTTCTCTCTTGTTCCCCTTCCCATCTGAGCAAGCTCCTCCCACTTCCCAATGCCTATCTCCCACTTTTCTCCTTATTTATACTTTGAGCTTCTCATACAAGAGAAATAATGCAGCATTTAAACTTGTGTGTTCGACTTATTCCGCTTGAGAGTATGGTTTTGAGATGCGTCCATTTGCCTAAAAATGTCTCAAATTTGTCCTTCTTTATGGCAGAGTAGTGTTTTTAGCCCACAAAAATGAGAATTTTTTTGTATTTAGCTTTGTATTTAACTTCCCATTAATAATTTTCTACATAAGATGCTCATAGTAAAAAGTCAATATTCTCTACAAATCTGAATGCACTGAAAAATAATAAAATGATTTTAAATCTTCTTCAGATAGGAGTTGTAACCAGAATCAGCAACTTTTATTGGACTGTGCAATGTGTGAATGTTAAAACTTGTGGTACTGTGTGGCCCATCTTGTGAATAGGAGCTATCCAAAGAGGATATGAAGTAGATATAATTACTTTTTATTGATCCACTTTGGTAGATATATAGCCTGAAGTTATTTTTTAACTCCAGAATACAATTTTTTAAAAAAGTTACCATTAATCACTTTTATTAATAAACATATATTCTAGATAAGCACATTAATATTCTGGTAATCAAAATGTTTGCTTTTTAGGACAATTAGCAATTCTACATAATAAAGCTTCCACTGACAATTTATTGTTGGGGTAAGTGGGGAAATAAAAAGAAAACTGGGGAACATAAAGCCATGGATATTTCTCTGAAGTATGGCGTATAAATAGAAGATAACACAGTAATTACAGTGCAAGTAGGCACTGAGTGATACAGTTCTCACTGCTTTTGAGAACTTGCTGTGTTCTATGGCTGCGCTGAGATCTCGAGCCCCCACCCACTTCTCTTCCTTCCTCGTGTCCGTCTCCGTCTCTCTTCCCTCGCAGCCCCCTTGGGAAGCATCAGGGGACTTTACAGTACGGTGAGGAAGGCCTGTTCTTTCCTTGAGGGCTCCTGGAAAGCTTTCTTATATCTCAACAGTTTGGGTTTGACCCAGAGCACGTGTTTAAGTAAGATTTTAGGACAGAATGAACACAATAGCAAGCAGCTCTTTTCTGGGTACAAGGTGAATACCTGAGGAATATAAGAAAATAGTAATACCCAAGAGCCAGGAGCTGCCCTGGCCTTCCCAACTAGGCCTTGGAGTTGCTAGGAGACTCGCAGAGCCCACAGTCCTACTGTTGAAACCCGAGGCCCTGCAGCAACGTTGGACAGCATCGGACCTCTGTGTGATCACGGGGAAGGAAGACAAGGCAAGGCTACCTCATACTCAGATCTGAAAACAAATGAAAATAGGAGCAGTGTTCAAATCTGGAAAAATCATCAGATACACACTTGCCGGACAACGTTACTGATTGCTGCTTCTTTACTAGTTAGAGCCTTATCCTACCTCCCCGATTCCCACCTTCTAGCAAAATGTATTAAAATATTAAGTGATACAGTTACCTTCCTTCCCACCAGTACGCATTCCTGAGCAAAACTCTGCCTCTGTCTTCTCTTCGTCACATAACCCCGAGTCTCTTCGAATACCGTTTATGCTGAGGCACAAAACATCCACCCCGAAACATCCATCCACTGCACGCACTGAAGCAACTATCTACAGCCATGTGCCTGGTGTAACGCTGTGTCCAAAACACTGACACAGTGAAGAGGGCGAAACCAGCTACATACCGGGAGAAAACATAGGAATGAGCACCGGAGGTTGGGAGCAAAGTTCAGCGGAGTGTGAGCTAGCACAGGAAAACACGTGCCTTGAGACAGGCAGCAGTCACTAGCAGTTGAAACTCTGGTGCAAAGAAAATCAGGAATTGTACAAGCTAGACATTATTCCTGGATTTTTAGTTGACTAAGTTTGTGAAACTGAAGAAGTTACTGTTGTTTATCTGTGTCATGGAAAAAATAATAGAGACTTTATCTGTCAGATCAAAAACAAGAGAAGGAATAAATATCTTAAATATATCAATTATGATAAGCATTAATTGTTACTATAATTTATTTATGATGACTTTAATTATGAACATATCAATTTTTATACCAATGCTTGATCTCTAGCTCTTTCTGTATCCCTCTCCCTCTCCCTCTTCCTTTCCATATCCATTTCCATCTCCATCTCCATCTTCCTCTCCATCTCCATCTCCATCTCCATCTCTATCTCTATCTCTATCTCTATCATCTCTATCTCTATCTCTATCATCTCTATCTCTATCTCTATCATCTTTATCTCTATCTCTATCTATCTCTATCTCTATTTCTATCTCCATTTCCATCTCTGTCTCTATCTCTATCATCTTTATCTCTATCTCTATCTATCTCTATCTCTATTTCTATCTCCATTTCCATCTCTGTCTCTATCTCTATCATCTCTGTCTCTACCTCTATCATCTCTATATCTATCGTCTCTATCTCTATCTCCATCTCCTTCTCTATCTCTATCATCTCTATCTCTATCATCTCTATCTCTCTATATAATTATCATTCTAGTATTCTAAAGCACAACTGAAGAGAGCTCTATGCTGGCCCCTCTGAACTAAGGAATGTAAAAAGAAGTTGAGATTATTTTCACTGATGGTCCAAAGCTTTCTTTACACAAGACTTAATTCTTTATGCTACTGTTTACTTTTTTAAATAAAAAATGTACAAATATTGAATCATTAAATTTCAAAATTATATGCATTGTAATTTTAAATGAACTTTTGAAATCTTTTCTTACTTATCAAACTAGATAACTAAATATAAGAAGATATTTAATATTTAATATTTAAATATAACCATCTCACCCTTCTTTTCAGATTTTCTTTCCTTATAAAATTCTATTCAGGGGGTATTTATCAATAAGAACAAGACTATTTTAACTATAGAAAATGTGAGTGTAAAGTGAAATTAATCTTTGAAACAAAACATTCAGCAGGACAACTTGCTTTTGTCCAGGTCAAGTATTATTGAGGTGTTAAAAGGCTCCTAGGACTTCTGGAATCTAGAGTTTACCACACTCGCAGGAATGGTTATCCATTCACAGAAAATATGAACATATGCATTCACTACCCAATAAATAGGCCTTTATTGGATGGAGTTTATGTTTCTCAGTGGGCTCGTCAGTGAAGGGCGTCTTGGAAGTGATACATGAGGATAGTCACATGATATGTTTGCTTTGTTTCTCTTACTTCTAAAATGTGACATAGATAAGTAATAATTCTATGAGTAATCTCTTAATGACTTTTTGCACTCAACAGCAAACTCTGGTCTGTATTCTTTCAACAGCTGGCCAGGATCCTGGGAAAATGCTATCTGTGACTTGCAGCTACCGGTTCTACTTGTGTCTTCTAAGTTACAGCTCTTGTGCAGGAGATTAAGGCTGTTTGCCCAGGAATGCATCTTCTTTAAACTGCAGATAAATCACTAAGTAGATAAAACTGCATCCTTGTTAATTAATTCTAGGCCTCAGATAGTGTAGACATACAAATATTTAGCCCATGATACTTTTGTTCAATTTTTATTAGTGACACAGTAATCACGAAAGGTGTATGTTGGAGGAAAAAGACATTCACTCAGTCACTTCTGTTAAGTTATATCTCAACAATTAAAAGAACATACCTGAAATAGATGCTCAATCTTTGTAGACTTTGTCTATTTGGAGCATGTAGGAGATAGTCTGGTGCTCATATAAAGGAATCTTATTCTTTTTACTATCATTCCATTGAACATGGATTGTGAATCTTTTGATTAGTATGTTACTTCTTGTGTTCTTTGTGATATCATTAATTTTATTTGTTTTTTATATCAACAATTTTAAATCAAAACATACAAACTTGAATCATTTATAGCAAATGAGCTTGAGACCATACTGCTAAGTGAAATAAGTCTGACATGCTTGTGTAAATATTGCATTGTCCTTTGAGTGTGAGAAACTGAAAGTGTAAATAAGGACCAAAATGTGTAACAGATATTGTGAAATAGGAAGAAAATGTTCAAAAGGAAAGAATAGTGGATGAAGGTGAGAAGGAAGGAAGGAAAAAGAAAAAAAATGAGAAAAAAAGATAAAATGAAAACCAAGCATTTGTAAATAAGGAGAAGAAGAGGGGTCAAAGACAGGGGAAAGAATGAAAAGGAAAGGAACTAAGATGTATCGTGCACACGTATAAGTTCCCTATGACAAGTGTGATCATTTGTATATTTACGTTGCAACAATAAATTCAATGTACAAAAGAGATAATGGAGACAGACCTTCTTGTCACTGGGAAGTGGTTTAAAAGGCTGAATGTGCAGTGAAGAGGCAGGGTAAGAGAATATGAAAAGATGTAAAATATATCATGTACATGTACCAAATACCGTGAATGTAACCACTGTGTTTCACAAACATAAACTGAAATAATACTAACCCTGATACTGGGAACCGGGAAAGGGTATCCAGCAAAGGAGGAATGTGATGGGTGGCAAGGGGAAGAGCTACACATTAGTCAAGTTTTGTTAAATGCACGTACTTATTCCACTGAAAGCGTGTGAACTTTATGTACTGCAAACATGCACTAATAAAATAAAAAGAAAACAAGAAATTAGTTCTCTCATTCTACAAGTACAGTGGCAGTTTTGCTTGCTAAAGGTAACTCTGTGGTTCCGCATAGATATTTGGATGGAAATATTTGGAATATAGGTAAAACCTAGAAGCCCAGGGAGGTATGTTCAACACCATCATTACAACTGTACTTTGAGTGGTGTATGTTTTGCTGATGGATTATTTTCTGTGAGTGAGTTTGTGTGTGTGTGTGTGTGTGTGTGTGTGTGTGTGTAGCAAAACAAGCGCTTTAATTTTTTAGATAGTCTTACTAAGGGCCTTGCACTTGCAGACAGGTGTTGTGCCACTGAGCTACACCCCTAGCAAGTGCTCTAACTTTTTAAGAGAGCGTTATTGGTAACTATCAGCTCAAAGAAACAACCCTGTGCCGCTAGGTTTATTAGAAAGGAACAATTTTACATGCTAATACCGTGCAGGATTATGCACATGACCTTGCCCTTGGGAGCACATGAAGTGTACCATTGCAAGTGATGTCCCTTTTTCTTCACTTCAAGATATGTCCGTGTTGTAAGCTTGGTACTGTCTACGTGACTGCTTCACTAATGTCCCCGGTTGGTATTGGTAGCTGTGTCACAGATGTGATCATTTAGCCGGGTTTCTTTAGCCGAAAGTTTCTTTGTGTCTTCACATGAGAAACCATGCCTACGGTCTAGAACTAAATGACTAGTTCTATTACAGAAAAGCAGTAATTTCAGATGTCAGTACATTGTAACACTGTCCTTCCAGCCCCTTAGTAAGCATGAGTCTGATGAGCTAACCCTTCTCCTTGTATGTTTTTGTTCAGTAATTAGGAGAGTATTTTCTACCACCAAACAAGATTATAACTTTTATGGAGTCTTCCATATTTCATCTGTGGAAACAAATTTTATAGAAATGATGGTAAGGAAAATTCAGGAAATTCATGCTATTTAGTTGAGAATATGTATATATTCATGTGTACTCATGTGTTTATATGTGTATGTTTGTATATTCATATGTACTAAACATGTATATTCATGTGCATATATATTCATATGTACTAAATATGTGTATGTATATATTCAGCTAAATAGTGTATATATAAGTGAATTAAAAAGAAAATGTTTAAGATAATGTGACTATAATACTTAACAACAGTACACAATTTTCTGATGTTTTCTTATATACTTGTCTAATTTTACACCTTCTCAAACTATCTACCATTGCAACAATACATTGTAAATTATGAACAAATAGAATGCTAATACATACCAAAATTGTCACAATGTGAACAGAAAAGGATGTCTCCTAGAAAGCCTACATGTGAGGAATTTTAAATGTGTGGGGGTTGCTTTTCATTTACTTTTGGTGTTTTGAAGAAAGTTGGAATATGGAGTGATCCAGCAGAGAAGTTATAATTATTTCATTTCTTTGGTGTTTTTTGGGTACCAGGAATCAAACTCTAACTCATGACCTCATGCTTGCCAGGCAGGCGATGTGCCCCTGAGTTAAATCCCCAGCCTTATTATTTCAAAATTTCAACCTTTAATTATATTTCCAATTACAACTGTAGTAAAAGTATGACGTTACATACTAACATATGTATTATATAAATTAATTCAAATTAGAATATAATCAATTATTTATCAATTATTCATGAACATTTATCAATTATTCACGAACATTCCTTAGATAAGAAATGATGGAAATATTAATAAGAATAGAAAAAAGCACATTTAGTTTGCTTAAAGATGAAAAAGAGATGTGATTTATAAGAATCAACAAAATCTAGACAGAATAGTAACACTGTTTTCGGAGAAACACATTGAAGGGAAAAGATTCTTTGGGGAGTGAATGAAAGCTTTGAAAAAATGGCAAGCTTTCCCTAGAAATAATTGGAGTAATAAGACAAGAATAACACAAGAAAACTGCATTCAGAAAAGCACACAGTTCATACACTGTGCTGTGGGTTTGCGAATTGAAATCTTGGCCCTGGACTGAAACCTTTTATGTGCCAATAATAAACTTTTGGGCTTGTGGGCAGATTAGAAAAGTGAAGACATGCGCAGGGCAGTCAGAATTAAATGCGATCTGCCTCAGGGATGACCCTAAGCAAGTTACTAAGCTGTCAGTGGTGGGAGGGTAGCAGGATGAGGCTGGATGAGAGAGGGCAAGACTCGATCCACTCACACGGTCTTTCAGCTATTAGACCTCTCTGGAGCGCACTGTATTAGCTCCTAATTATGCACTGCCGATCAAAGCCCTTATTTTATAGTCTACTCTTTGCTGTTTGGTACAACCCTGAAATACAGTGTTTAAATACACTAAAAATGAATAGTTTCTGAGTGCAGAAAGGCAGATGTAATTAGCAGGTATTGCGGACATACAACAAAGCTGTCCAGTGGGCTTCAAGAGACAGGTGTCTGCCACTGCCTAGCTGTTGTTGCCTCATTTTCATTTTGAAATCAAGGTTATTAACATTTGCCATCTCGTCAGCATCATTCTCTGAGGACACTGAAATTACCTTGTTGAATAGTTGTGGGCATCATTAGGAACGCAAAGCTGGGTAAATGCAAGGCTGACTCCACTGTCGCTCCAAACATGTCCTGTGGAAGTTTTTGTTGCAATTATGCTTCAAAGCAATAGGATATAGGGATTTGAATCACTAGACAAATCTGCAACACAACTTTATTTTGTGTGGTATATTTAATACAAGATTTTATTAAACTCTTTGAGAAGTTGTCCCCTTAAGGGTTTAAGTTAAATAGCCTGGATTAGAAAACTGAAATTTTATAACAGCAGAAATTCTAGCTTTCCACTTTATTACATGAACGTCACACAAGGGATTCTAGAACAGTAGATGATTTTACATAACATGAATTCAATACTTATCTGAATTCTGCAGGTGTACATTTTAGACTGGATCCTAAGCAACCAATGTTTTAGCCCTTATGTCTACAACTATAATTTTTGGAGTTTTTTAAAAATTTCAAATATAAAGTTAATTGTTCATGAAATATTGAATAATGGTATTACCACTTACAATTTTGAAGATTGTCTTTCAGAATAGAGAAAGTATATTTCTGAATTCCTGTTTGGAGCATATATCATAACGTATAAAACTCCTTTGCGTGAGACACTGTCACCAGGGCAAACATGAACATTTCTACACAGTGCAATGGGTATTCAGTTAAGTGCAAGTAGATAAAGACTTTGAGTCACTTTGTGTGGGCTAATTTCTAGTTCATCTGCCAAATGAGCCTGAAACCAATTTATTTTCAGAACATATGGATATTAGACTTGTGAATGCAAGACTTTAGATCTCTACTAATAAAATAAAACAAAGTAACATTATATGAGTAGAAACAAATATCCTGGCATTTAAAAACTGTGGACCAAATGTTTGGGTTCAAACCCTCTGGTAAGATATTTAATTCCCTCTTGCCCCTTAGCTTCTTCATGTTCAGTAAGGGTGCCTGTGCTGTAGAGTTTATGCAATGCAATATGTTAATATTTATAAAATGATAAAATGCTTGGCATATAAATGTCTTTTAAGTACATTCGCAAATAGCCATCTATTTCACTTAATTTAGAATCAGAAAATAAGTAAGTAGTAGTTACATTTATGTCTCTGAAAACAAAAGCTGTGGCCAGTTCCAACACTCATACCTGCACATTGATGCGTAGACGTTACACTTCGCCTTGTCTGTGGCTCAGGCAGGAGAGACACAAAGGAAACTAAGAAGAACTCACTGCACTATTGCCGAAGAATTTTGGACAGAGGGAAAGATTAGATGATGGATTTAAAAGACACCCTAAAAACAGAGCTATCATCCTTCTTTAGGGAAGAATTAACAATCCCAGAAATGGGCTTCTCTTGGAATAAGACACTGATATCTTACAAAGCATATCATAATGAGGCATGAGAGGGGGTGCAGTGCAAGTCTGACAGTCCAAGGTCACTGTCCGAACTCAGCTCTGCAGGATGCCATGGTCTCCAGATGAGGATTACTTATTTCTGTGTGCAAGTTGGGTATCTGAGATGTAAACAGGTGTGGGCTCCTTGTTTTCCTAAACTATCTTTTCTGGGAAAAATAAGCCACAGGTTGTTCTGGAGTGTAAAGGCATGGCTTGTGCGTTCCTTTGTCACAAGCTTTTCCATGGCATGGCAGTCGTGGGTCCTGGAACACAAAATGTGAGTGAGCTCAGCTACACGCGGCTTCATGGACAGCTGTCACTGCCCCCCGACTCTCAGCCCTTGCTCTGGTTTAGGTCTCCAAGTTTTACAACTGTTAATATAATTTCAATTAATCTTCTGGAGGTATTTTTACCCTAATTTTTAAACTTGTAAATGAATTTTTACAACTTATAACAAAATTTTAGTATTTGTTATGGTTTGTGTCTGGATGTCCCCCCAAAGTTTCATGTGGACATGCAATGGACTTCTAGAGTTTATGATTGATCCATGGCCCAATGCTGGGATTATGGGTGTGAGTGCTACACCTACCCTGAGGGGGATAGTTTGCATATGCAAGGGAGGGAGAGAGGATGCTTGCCACTCCCCCCTTATGCTCTTCTTGTTTTTTGCTGTTTTCTGCCGCCTTGAACCATGTGCTACTCTGCCTTGGAGCCAGCCAAGTATGGACTGAAACCTCCACAAACTGTGAGCTAAATAAACCTTTCCTTCCTTCATTTTGGATGTCAGGTATTTTTTCTCAGCAAAGAGAGAAAAGTGCCCAAGACAGTGGTAAAATATGCCATTAAAAAGACATGGTTGAGGGCTGGGGATATAGTTCAGCATCACAAGTGCCTGCCTAGCAAGCACAAGATCCTGAGTTTGGTTCTCAGTACCAAAAAAAGAAAGAATAAAACGTGGTTGGCTGAAATCGTACAATATCTTGAACATAATATCTTATAAGAGATTTAGGTGCAACACTATTGTATATTACCTGAAATAATTGAGATTTTGAGAAACATGAATAATGAGGAACTTCATCAGGTGATGGTCCACTTCTGTACTTAAGGGTTTTGTACAGTTAGCTCATTAAGAACTTCTTTGGTACCTACTTGATAGGGACCATACCAAACTGTACACTTTCTTACAAAGCCAGATGGATGCAATACATCTGACATTTGCTGTGTTAAATCTTTCAGTATTTCTTAGTATTCTCATAAGAAAGTGTTCTTTGACTTTGTTTGCTAGGCAGGTTCCTAATAGGGAAACTAGGCTCCCATCCTAATTCTGAATAAGAAGGGACAGAAGTCTTAGGGAGACTTTATGCTGAACTAGGAGAAACCATTTGTAAAAGTGTTTCAAAGTAAGAGAAAATGGAGTGAGAGGAAAAGTATTTCAATTGCTGACAGAAAATAATCACTTCTGGGGATGACATTTTAGAAATAATCCTGTGTGGGTAGTAACTATAGTTAGCTAGGAGCAAGAGGTTTTGTGGTACTACTGCATAGATGGTGACTGTAGACAGCAACTATGGACTGTATATCTAAAAAGATCTGAGGAGATGATTCTGAATATGTTCAGCATAAAGAAGGGGTAACTGTCTCAGGAGATAGGCACCTTTAACCTGATATAAATATTATCAGATGTTTACATAGGTCAAAATATCATAGGGTACCCTGTAAATATTCACATATTTATTTTTATACGTCAGTTAATGAACTGAAATTAAAAATTAAAAATATAAAATAATTTGCTGACTTGACTTTTGCGATACTGTAAACACAGCCCTTGTATTCATGCAATTCCTTCCTCTCTCTTGATATTCTCCTGTGGTTGTGCTGACTTTGACCACTGCCTTTACCTGGAACTCTGGAAGCTTCTATAGCATTACCCTAATTTCTGTATGAAGCCTTCTGTGTTCTAGCACTTGACGCATGCTGGAAATCACTTCACAACCTTCACTTTTCAAAGTACTTGTGGATAACTTTCCATTTAGGGTTCTGGAATTTGTACAAAGCCATGGAGGTTATATTGCTTTTGAACTAAAGGCTTTTAGTTTGTGGAATTTCCTTTAGCTAGAAAGACATAGAAGTCTATGGTCTTACAGTTTTCCCAGCTTTAGTATTTTCCCAGTTTTATATAATTCTACTGATTTATTTTCATTTTCAAATGTGGAAATTTAACCATTATTTCTATACTGGAGAAGAGCTGACTAATTTTACCTTCTCCTTTCTTTTCTTTCTTTTTCAGTTGAAAGAGACAGGGATTTCTCTCACCAGAGAAGGCATTACAAAGAATTTAGGTTTGATCTGACTCAAATTCCTCATGGAGAAGCAGTGACAGCAGCTGAGTTCCGGATATACAAAGACAAGAGCAGCAGTCGATTTGAAAATGAGACAATTAAGATCAGCATATATCAGATCATCAAGGAATACATGCACAGGTATCAACGTCTCACACATTTTCATGAAAAACAAATGCTACATTTTATTAAGAGCTACTGAGAATCCCTGTGACCTATCAAAAACTGTTTTCTTTGGGTATAGTGACATTCAGTACCAGGTCCAGATACACTGAAAAGTAACAGTAATTGATCTGAAAATTTCTACATTTCACAAATTTTCCCTGCTTTTCCATCTGTGGACTAAATTGTCTCAGGCATCGCAATATGAGCTTTCTAGGATTTTAATCTTATTTTGTTAATTTGCCTGTCATCCTATAAAACTTCTATTTTATTCTGCCTCCATGTTTTTTTCCTATATTAGCAATCAAACCCAGGGCCTTTGGATGTGAGGCAATATTCTTGTGACCAAGTCTGGTTAAATTGCCTCTGCTGGCCTCAAATATATGATTCTCTTGCGTTCCTAGTAACTGGAATTATAGGTGTGCACCACCACCCCTGGCCCCATATAAGACTTTTAATTAAGATGATTTAAATCATTTGGTTTTCTTTAAATTAAAGAACTACTTTACTTTTCATGGGCATATGTGTAAATTATTTTTGCATTTTTAATGTGAGATCATTCTGTTTGCAATAGGTTCTGAGAGTCAACTTGTATGTATTCTGTCTAAAAGTACTTAAGAACTGCACAAAATGGGTTGTCTAAAATACTAACTATATGGACACTTAATTAATAATTACTGCAAATGAGTCCTCAAATATAAGAAGTAAAAAGGGACCTTGGTGGTTTTCTCTGGGGGCGAAGGAGAGTAGATGGGAGATGCATATAATGAAAACTGTTATGTGCATGTATGCAAACACATTGAAACTCAAGGTTTTATAAAGCTAATAGGCATCCATTTACCTATATTTCCAACACAATGCAGAAATCTTTGTGTGACACCTTTTATGGGTGCTTAGTTGTCTTTGTTGTCCAGCTCTCACTCTCTCTCTCTCTCTCTCTCTCTCTCTCTCTCTCTCTCTCTCTCTCTCACACACACACACACACACACACAATTTAAGTATCAAATATGTAGTACCGCCATGCACAAACTTAATTCTTTCCACAATTCTGGTCTCAAAATGAATTAGATGGGAACCAAATCAAATTCAATGGTTAGGTTCAATGTTGACTTGATGGGGAACATCATATTACAGTGATAAATGCATACCTATTTTATAGCATCACAAGTCACAATAACTAAATCTTGGAAATATTATATATGTCCATCAATAGATCAATGGATAAGGAAAGTGTGGTATATGTACACAATGGTATAATACTCAGCCAGAATGAAGGATAAATTTAAGTCATTTGGAGGGAAATGGATACATCTGGAAATCACAACGCAAAGTGAAATAAACTAGATAGAGTAAGTTGAATATTCATGATTTCTCATATGAGAAATGCAAATTGTCAATAATTGAAAGGGCAAGACAAAAAGATGATAAGAGACAAAGAAGCAGACCTTTAGGAGATGGGAACAGAATGTAAGGATGGAGGGAAGTAGGAAAAAGATGAAGGGAAGAAGTAGAAAGGATCTATAGCCTCTCCACAATGAAGGTATTCATTACGTATCACAACTGTGCTAAGGAGAAAAAAGACATGGAACCAGTCTAGGTCCTCACGGACAGGTGAGTGGGTAAAGAAACTGGGGTATGTGCGCAGTGGACTGCAGCCCAGCCGCAAAGCTCGTGACATTTTCTGGAAAATGGGTGGGGTTAGGGTTATCACATTAAGAGCAATAAGCCAGCCTCAGAAAGATGAACACTGCATGTTTTAATTAATATGTGGAATCTAAAGTAACGGCATGAGAGAAGGAAGAAGACTATTATCAGACAGGAGAAAGGGGATGAGGAGGAGGGGGCGAAGCAGAGTAGATGGGAGATGCATATAACGAAAACTGTTATGTGCGTGTATGCAAATACATTGAAACTCAACGTTTTATAAAGCTAATAGGCATCCATTTACCTATAAAAGCCTCTACTTTCTCTTTCTTTACAGCTGAGTAATACCCCATTGTATAAAAATACCACATCTTTTATTGCTGATGTCTGTGGTCTGTTGGGAGGAATGTCAGCGCTTGAAGTTTTCTTTTTTCTTGACCAATTTTGCACGCTTGAATTTGGTAATCAGAATGACTGATCTTTAAACAATACACAGTGTAACAACCATTGTTGAACTCTTACCATCTTGTATGATGAAGCTCTGCAGCATTTCCAATGCTTTTATTTTATTTTATTATATTTATTTACTTACTTAGTTCTACCTGTTACTGTCCTTGATTGATCAATCTTACATTCTTATGTCTGGTGGACTGAGCAACTTGGTTGAAGATAACAGTATGCAATGCAGCAACCATTGTTAATTCCTATCATTTTGTTTTGAGGCCGTGTATCATTTTTGTTGTTTTGATTTTGTCTTCATTGTTGTTTTGTCAGTTTTCAAATTTTTAAAATAAAAAAGACAAATTCAAAAAAGCTAATTGGCACTGACAAAAATATATTTAAAATGGGATGAATTGGTCTTATTTTTTCTTAAGATGCAAGGAAAAGCATATTTTCCCCAGAGAAAATGATGATAAATAATTTTTTCTTTCTTCTATGGAGAAGTTTAATGTAATGTGGAACTTTGCTTTTAACTGTCTGCGAGGAGGACTAGGCTAGTAATATATCATTTCTATGTCATATGCTCATAGTAAAAATGGAAAGAGTTCCAATAAGAAAATGTAATTTTAAAATCCAATTAACAATTTAAAAGTATCAACTGCATCTGGGTTTGTACACACACACGCACACACACCCTTGGATTGTTTTAAAAACATGGGTCACCCTCAAAATTTCTATCATCAGACTTGTAGATTTTATCTCTAGTATTTTGACTAAAACTCAGAAAAACTTGAGAAGTCAGAGCAAGCTGCAGAGTTTAATGAAGCGCCTCTGACAGCACGTGGACGTTTTCACTTAGGTAATGTGTACTTTCCCCAAGGTACTGCCTCGGAGGGCTGGGTGGGATCCTGGCAGTAATTTAAACTGACATTTTATGGATGTGTTTTATATTCAAGGCATCACCTGATGCATAAACCATCTATTTTATGAATTCTTTGACAGTGTTATGTAATCAAATTTAAATACTAGTAGATCATTTATGTCACCTCTTTTCCCACTTATTCATCTTTAGGACTTACAACTCCTAAAGTCATGTACTCTTCCATCTCCCATCTCCCCCATTTATGCCTACACATATTTAAATATGTGCAGTTAAAGAAGTGTTCTGGTATTTATCCAACTTTTTATTTTTCTTGGTTAAAAGTTAACACATTTTTTATCATTTCACTTATATAATCTTTTTCATAAAAGGCCAACAGCCCTAAATTCTGTGTAGAAGGCACCACTCTGCAGTCACACGTCATATATCTGTATTATTGGGAAATGAATTTCCACATCATTGAATTTTCCAGATAATCCAGCGGAGTTCGGCACGCTTTTGTTGACTCCTACCACGTGGTGAGCCCAGGGGCCACGAGGCCAAGTACATAAGCCCGCAAAGCTCACAGCCTGGGGCTGGGCTGCGGTGGGCCTGCCTCACACAGACTTTCATAACTAGAATACAACGTGCTGAGAACGATGATGTCAGTGTGCACTGAGTGCTGCAGAAATACGAAGGCAGGGAAATTAATTCTTTACTTGGGTGGATGAGGCCTTCAGGGGAGGCTCTGGGAGGAGTTTACCTCTGAGCTGAACAATTCAAGAACAGGAACTCTCTACAGGCATCAAGACAGAAAGACACAAAGTTATCTTAGAAATACTCCTATGTATTAAACATTTAAATGTATAAGAATTACACAAATCTGTACAAATAGAGTGGCTGATGCCAGTGCTACAAGTAATACAAAAAGTAGTTAAATTTACGCATTTCATGAATACACACCATCAGTCTGGTGCTAAGTTTTTGCTTGGATTAAAAATTTCACAAATGTATATGCTTATATACTCCCCAGAGAAAACATGCTCCATATAAGGCAACCATCTCCTAATTCTGTGTTCTGAATATACCTTTCTGTCCTCCGCTGTGAACCTGGCTGGTGTCACTAGGCACCTTCTCTACTTGGTGCCCTTGACTAGGTCCTCATCATGCAGATTCACAGGCAGCTTTGTATCCCATAATCACCCTCCTCCCCCTCCTTTAAGATGTGATTCTCCTGTGCACACCCTTCAGAATACATACTGGCAGTTTCTGCTCAGCAAGATTTTCTGGCACCTTTGGAGCAGGATACTCAGCTAGGAGAAGCCATCTGGACAGTATGCTAGCCATAGCTGAGAGCTTTGAATAGGCCCTCTAGGAAGCACTGGCGATGCCTGGGTCACTCTAGCTGGTCTGTGGGTATGCGGAGGAGATACATGGGCGGGGATGCTGCCATTCCTGAAAGGGCCAGGGAAGCCACTGCACCCAGCAAAGGATGATCTGATCCAAAGTGTTCGCGTCACCCAGGTTGAGAAATCTGCTTATTGGAAGGTCCAAGTCACAAACCTAAACATAGGAATGACTTTTCCCATAAAATATGTACTGTACCTGTTAATTTTCTTTGACTAGTCACATTTCATAGATACCTAATATGAAACAACTTTTAGGAACTTGTATTGAATGTGTTGCTCATTCATTGGGACTGTGAAAATGTGTTGGGCTCTCTGTGTAATAATTTCATGTTTTATTTATTTATTTTTTCCTTGAATAAAGACAACTCCTGTGTGTGGATGTGGGGCATGTTTAGATTTCTCCTCAGGGGAACGATGGAGGGTGAATATTAAAAATGTCTTGACAGTTCAAAACAATTGAATTTTTAAGTAGAAATTCAATTTGTTTTGCAGTACTGCCATGGTACTCAATTTTAGCTAATATTGTCCATCACCAATTTTCATCTGAACATTTTAAATATAGCATAGAATCAGATAGTCTAAAAAATGGATGCTAAGTGAGATAAAATTGCATAATTTCACAATTATTTGGAAATGAGAAATAACATTGAAACATCAATCAGTAAATTTAAATTCTAATACTTTTAAGCAAAGTTTGCTTATGAAAGAAACTTTTTTATCAAAGAAACTTTTGACAAAGAGCATTTTTTATTAGTTGATGATCTGTTGGTAATGTGATTGGTATTAGAGCTGTAGATTAGGTTCCTAAATGCTACGATGAATACTCTGGTTTCTCTTCAGATTGTATAATCTTTCACATTTTACTAAATGCTATGATGGTATTTGTGTGCAATACCCAGGTAAAGATATATGCTTTTTTCCTTTGGTGGTCGTTATTATATTTTTACTGGACTTGATAAATTAGTTAAGGAAAATTGGAGTCAGGAGGAGGAGAAATAGTTATAATAGTAGATATGTCAGGAAAAGTGGAGATGTTTCCGTACACTGTAGTTTTCCTTCATGGAAATGAAATACGGCAAATTTTCTTCTAAAATTTCTCTGTGTGCTTTCCAGACAATTTCCTAAAGGTTTTCTTGGCCAAGTGCATTACTTCATTATTAGACAGAGGAACAGCCCTCCTCTTGATTAACTATCCTGTTTTCTATCCCTTTTTTATCCCTAACTATCCCTTTTTATGTATATAGAAACACATCTCCATATTTGCATATATACATAAAATTGAAACTGTAGCAACCAGGAGAACATTTCTCTTTCATTATCTCTGAATGTTGAAATAATTTCACTTCTTGATGTTTTCAATGTAATATTTTTCTTCTAATGGAATTGAAATAAACTTCTATACCCATAGTTCATAAGTATGTTTTAAGGATATTTCATAGTAATGACTGTATAACTCACTTCCGGCTCTAATTATGCTATCAGTCATAGCACATATAGCTTGTTAAATACAAACTTGTGTACCATAGTTGCATTTTGGTAAGAAAATGCAATTTTTAAATCATTTAAAAAATAATCCATAATTCAGAAAGGTAAATTGGAAAGGCATAATTATTTTTTTCTGATACTAAGCAAAACCTGAGTGTAGGAAGTCATTGCTGAAGTGAGCTCCAACTTCATCTGCATTTTGCTTTTGACTTCTTGAAGGTAGAGTGTAGCTCTTCAGTGGATCATGAGTCCTACACTTCACACTTAAGTAATGGGGAGAAATAAATGAAAAATGTGTGTTAGTCATATTTAAAAGCAAGAAAATTTCCTTGCCATGAGTCTATGATGTAGTGCAATAATATATGATATACTGTGATTGATATGATATAACATAGTATGATAAAATAGATTGCAGATGATAAATGGGGTTCCCGTTAAGGATCCACCCATGCATGTTTCCCTATCTTTATCAAATTCACTGATATAAAACCTTTCTGATTTCTTCACTTTCTCATATTTTATTCATCCTTCAACCAGCTGCAATTTGATTTCCATATCCACTCTCAGCTGATCACCCACCAGCAGCCTCCTGGATATCTGACCCTATGGACGCTTTTCCTACCTTTCTCCTCAGTATTTGATATTATTGATCATTTCTTGTTTGACATGTGACATATCCCAACTAGGGGAGTGTATTAATATTCTAGTTCTGCTGTAACAAATTCCCAAAAACATGGATATCTCAGTATAGCAGAAATGGTCCTCTTTCTGTTTGGGGACTAGCAGGCCCAAACAAGCTGTGCATGGTATGCACCCTCAAAACCTCTAGGGTAAGATCCTTTCTTGCTCCTTGAACTGCTGGCACTCCAGACATTCCTCTTCCAAAAGAGTCAGCCAAGCACAAGTTGCAAAACCACAGAGAGCAATACATGTTACACTGAAAAGTGAATACACTCATGAGCAGGTCAGTGGATTTGTGAAACACCTCAGGCCACTCCTTGATTCTATTTTGACTCGTGATGTTTTAGGATCAGTGGTTCGGTGATTTTTCTTTCGAGGATAAGTGAATTTTTCAGGATCAGTAAAGCAATTAACGTATGATTTGGAACTAAAGGGAACTGTTTGATTAGAGATGATGTTTTGAAAGTGGAATATTAAAACCTCAGCTCTCCCTGCAAATTGTTTAGTGACCATGGGGAATCATTTCATTTCTCTTTGTATCTCATGGAAAAAATGTATTGGCTATGTAATATTCCACTTTGCATATTTTGTGGTTTATGTTGAGGTAAAAATCACAGGGTAGCTGATTTCACATCCCATATTCTTGCTCAAACTTTTAATCTTTTAATGGGACTACTCCATTTATTCAGCTGAGGAGACACTGAGGTAATCATCCAAGCATCCCACGGTGCAAGCATGGCATGGTTCTCAGAGTGTCTGTACTCACTGTTGCCCAGTTAAAAGGAAAACCCGTTATCATGATCTAATCATACAAAATAAAAGATTCAGTGGACAGAGGACTAATATTTAGAATATAAAAAGGACTAAAAAATTTAGACACCACCCCTAAAACAAGACTCAATCAAGAAATGGGCAACTGAACTGTGCACACATCTCAGAAGTTCAAACATCCAATAAACACATGAAAATGTTCCACACAGTGAGTGGGCAGTTAGAGGAATGAACATTAAAACCACACCGAGGTACCATCTTACCACAGAAAGAGTGGCCATCATCAAAAAGTCAAATAATAACAAATGCTGGCAAGAATGTGGGGGCAAAGAACAATATTGGTGTACATTGTTGCTGGGGATGTAAACTAGCACACTGTGGAAATCAGCGTGGAGATTCCTTTAAAAATTAAATATAGAAATTCCATTTGACCAGCTAGTCCTCTTGTGGATATCTTCCCCAAAGGGTTGAAGTCATCATATTACTAGGATACATGTTTATAGCGGCACAATTTATAGTAGCCAGATCTTGGGAATAGGGTACAGTACACTCCCACAAAGCCGCAGCTCAGAGTGCATGGGTTTTCCTTAGACCCTAACTAATAATTGTTCTCAGAAACCACAAGTATCCTGTTCAGTTGTTTTTTTGGCGGGAGGTTCGCAAGTAGCCGGCTGGGAGCGTTATTCAGTTGTCCTTGCCGCTGGCTGGCCGCTGCGCTGTAATCCACCGCGGCAGAGCACCAGCTTCCGGCATCAGAACAGGGCGCTCTACCGCACGGAGCTATCTCCAGCGTTCTCGGTTTCGTTCTTCTTAAAGCCCCAAGATCCCAAAGATGCCGCCAAAATGCCCTGCAGCCGATGAGACTTTATTATTTTATTAAATTACAGTATTTTATTAAATTAAATTACATAATTGTGGGAGACAGAATATTTAGGGTTTAAACTGTAAAAATAGGCATTTATAATCATTTTTCTGACATATCTGAAATTCACAGCTTTTAATAATTCATAGATACTCTAAGAACATAACCCCCACAAATTTGGGGGGTTCACTGTATATGTCCATCATCAGATGAATAGGTAAAGGAAATCGATATTTGAGACATTAAGCAAATGGATGCAACTTGAGAACATAACATAAAGTGAAGTAAGTCAGACACACAGGCTTAAACATCACAGGTTTTTATTTGCAAACTAATGTTGAGAAAGAGAGATAGAGAACAAAAAGAAGACAGATAAAGAGGAAGCAGGGAGAAGTTCAAACAACTCTGGAAATTATTCTGTTGCTTCAAAATATTTTCAGATAATTGCTAATTTGTTATACTTATACATACTGTTAGTTCTTTTGTTCATTCAGAAGAAAGCTTTGTCCTTTTATTTTTTTCTTCCTAGTAAGAGAACCATTTTTGTCTATGACTTGTACTCTGAGTAACATTTTAGCCATTTTTTCAAGATCCTGCTACATAATGTATTAACCATTTTTTATAAAACCTTGGTTTTTTAGAGAAGTTTATCTGTGTAGTTTGAAAAATAGCATTTTTTAATTCTATGTATGATGCTGTCAATGGAAATACCATAAAAAGGACCAATATTTACAATTTTTTGTTGAAGTTTTATCCTTTATTTAGATGGGTGTAGGTTATACCCTACAGTGCAGTCTCTGATGCTCATGTAAATGGTTTTTAAGAGGATAAATTATGTAGACAGCCAAAGTTCCCAGGAATACTTACTAAATTTCCTTTTCTTTACCTCATCCTTCTTTTCTCTTTTTTTCTGCTCCCACTTTTTTCTTTCTTCTTGTGAATAATTCCAGCAGCTATTTATAAAAAGCCAAAACTATCATTGCTTGGGGTCATTGGAAGGTAATGTGGCCCCTCAAATAATGTTTTCTCAAATACACTGGTCAAAATGAAACAATTTAGAGACAATTGAATTATGGTAGACAGTTGCCCCTACTCTCATATGAATATACAAAGCAATATAGTTGTATTATATTCTATATATATAGAATATACTAGCATAAATATAGCTTGGCTTGATAAAATTTTTAAAGCAGGGGTTATCATAACATTTTGTTATCATACCATGTTTTCATACATGGGGAAACAAAGGCCAAAGAATTCCTTAGATATTCAAGCTCTGTTTAATTACCAAATCTTTACTGTATCATTGATATATTATGTAAACAAAGTAAAAGTCAAGTTTTTGCTCTCCTATTATCCTTTTATTAGGATATAGCCTTAATTTTTCCATTCTACCAACTTTTACTTTGAGATGAGGTTTAAAATTGGTGGTAGGACAAATTGTGTCTCCTGCTTCTCCATCTTGTAACCTAGGCACTCCTTTAGCATTTTTATATGCCTAAGGCTTGTTTGAAAAACTCTTTTCTCTTTCAATAGAATGCAAAGCATTCTGTCAAGAAGTATATATATGTTCACACACTTTCCATACATGACTAGATATATTTAAACCTCACTCACAAAGTCAGATCTCAAATATTTCTGTATTGACTATAAATATATGCAAACATTACACAGACTGTTTTTCACCTTTGAGTATCCATACTTAAATATATCTGTATATTTAATATTCAGTATGTCTATTTTGATACTGAAAATCTTTTAGCTGTTAACCATGGCTCAATATTCAAACACTACATGCTGATTTAATTAGCTGTAAGAAAATTATTATTAAGGTGACTTAGACTTGTGGAAAAAGCTGCCTCAAGTCATGGTAGATCATGTCATTTAATTTATGAAACTCACCTCTTAACCCAGGGCCGTTCTCTGTGACCCTCTCTTGGCCTTTGGTATCCATAAAATAATTATTGCATAAATGGAAAATATTAGGAAACTATCCTCGTAACAGATGCTTGAATCATCTCCTGCTTATGCTTGTTTCTTCTGAGTCTGCATTCACCCAAAGTGCAGTAGCTTCTTTCATTTCTGTCTCTATTTGTTTTGATTGTTTATTTTGACTTAGACAGGTTGGTTTTGGGCAACACTGCTGACAGGGACCAAGCTAAGACCGCTCAGTAGTTTTGGAAAGGCCAGTGAGAAGTAGGAAAGTGGAAATTACTTTCAGATATCGATAGTCTGCAGCAGGTTTGGGTCGGAAGACCAGCAATGCAGCGTTCTGTATCCTATTACTCATCAACTGAGTCACTTGTTCCCCTCGTCCTTTAATCAGTTCCTGTTATTTTGCAGAGTGCTTTGGAAATGTTTTCACTTAAGTGTGGGAAATGATGATCTTCTTTCAAACCTTTAACTTGTTTCTTTTTTTCCTTAGGGATGCAGATCTGTTCCTGTTAGATACAAGAAAAACGCAGGCTGTAGATGTGGGCTGGCTTGTCTTCGATATCACGGTGACCAGCAATCACTGGGTGATCAATCCACAGAACAATCTGGGCCTACAGCTCTGTGCAGAGACGGGGGATGGTGAGCACTGAATTTCATATATTTTTTGTGCAACTTGTTCTATTATGGAAAAAAATCATAACAAAATAATAGGAGAATAACACTAGTTAATACACTGTGTATTATTATCTTCAAAGTAGTTACTCAGATTCAAAACATGGACATAAAAGTTTCTCCAAATAATATTAGCACAATCCTGTCTTTTCATTGAACTATGAGAAACTAGTAGTATAACAAACTTGTATATACTTTTTTCCTTTTCTTTTCCTTCTTTTCCCCTTTTCCTCATGCTAGTTCCTTTTTTCTTTTGAACAATTTCTTCCCATTTCATAATATCTATTGTACATTTAGACCTTATTTACTGTTTCAGTTTCTCACACCAGGGAGATAAAGTGATGTTTATACATGTGAGTGTGATTTATTTCACTTATGAGTTTGGTCTCAAGTTGCATCCATTTACCCAGAAATGTCTCAAGGTTTTCCTTTTTTTATGGCTGAATAGTACTCCATTGTAAAAAAAAACACATCTTTTTTTTCCACTCCTTGGTTGATGGACACTAGGTTGTTTCCAAGATTTAGCTATTATAAATTGTGCTGCAATAAACATGGGTGCACATATATCACTGTGGTATGATGTTTTTAATTCTGGGAAGATATCCAGAAAGGGAATAGCTAGGTCAAATGGGACTTCTAATCCTAGGTTTTTTTTTTTTTTTTTCCCGGTACTGGGAATCTAACTCATGACCTTGCACTTGCCAGGCAGGCGCTGTGCTGCTGAGCTAAATCCCCAGTCCCCGTAGTTTTTAAAGGAATCTCCACACTGATTTTCACAGTGGTTATAGTGGGCTACACTCCCACCAACAGTGGAAAAGGATTCTTTTTTCCCCACAGCCCCTCCAGCATTTGTTATTGGTTAATTGCTTGATGATAGTCATTCTTTCTGGAGTGATATGGAATCTCAGCATTGTTTTAATTTGCATCTTTTGAATGACAAATGATGTTGAACATTTTTTCATATATTTATTTGTCATTTTTATGTCTTCATCTGAGAAGTGTGTATTTATCTTAGATGCCCACTTTTGGTTTGGGTCTTTGAACTTGGGGGGTTCTGACTTATTTTAGTTCTTTATATGCTCTAGATATAAATCCTTTGTCTGAGGGACACTGGATTAAAAGTTTTTCCTATTCTGTGGGTTGTCTTTGCATTCTTTATGTGATTTCTTTTGCTGTGCAAAAGATTTTTAATAGGGTTGGATCCCAGTCACTGAATTTTGTGTTATTCCTAGTGCAGTTGAGGTTTGGTTCATGAAATCTCTGCTTACACCTATGTCTTTAAGGGTGCTACCTATTCTCTCTTCCAACAGATTCAGTGTTTCTGTTTTAATATTTAGGTGTTTGATCCATTTTGACTTTAGTTTGGTGCATGGTCTAGACATGGGTCTACTTTTAGTCTTTGGCACGTGGAGAGTCAGTTTTTCCAGCACCATTTATAAAAGATGCTTAAATTTTTTTTATTTTTATTTTTTTGTCTTTTTGAGACAAGGTCTTGCTATGCAGTTCAGGCTGGCCTTGAGCTCACTTTGTAGCCTAGGCTGATCTCAAACTTGCAACAATTCTTCTGACTCAGTCTCCCAAGTGCTGGGATTACAGGCATGTGCCACTACACCTGGTTGATGCTTAAATATTTAGAAATATACTATATGGAACTTTGCTGTGGTCATGCCCCTGCACTTAGAAATGTTACAATGAGGCCTAAGGAAGGTAATCTTTAAAAAGAAAATGTGGGAATATACCTGATTTAAAGTTCATTGTCTTTAGTTTATCTCAGAATCAGGCAAGCGAAACATAAGACTTAGTCTGTCTCATTCATTCGTTCTTGCTGTATCACATTGAAACTTTCTTTAATAAACTACAGATTTAAGTACAGTTTGGGTCTGCCTGCGGGTTCATCCAAGGGGATTAATTACTATATACCTAAGACTTCATGGTGACATTTCTTTACCTACAATCAATTTCACGGCCTGTGGAAAATATCATAATCAATTTTGTGACTCCAAGCATTGTGTATACAGAATAAGATTGACAGACACAATTAAATAGATCACAAGGTTAGTATAGTAAAGACTTCTGTTCCTTGCATCCTGATCTAGAATGAGGAACTTCTACAGAAAGTGTTACAGAGTTTTAGACCTTCCTTCCATCCCCAAATCCAGACTTTTCCACAGATTTTAATTACAATGCTGACTTTTTGTATTGTTATGAACAATTCGAATTTTGGATTGTAGGTTATTTCTCAGTTATGGCTTTGATATTATTGTTAAGGATCCTCAGTTCAAGCAATATAAATGTAGCCTGAAGAAAGCATATATTTAAATAATCTTTAAAGAATTCTTACAATGTTTAAGCTACTGTACATTTATGGTCAGAAATGTGACTGGGAAATCAGCACTGTGAGGGTGAACCAATCATTTCTTCCCTGGTATGTGGCCTAAACAGGGAAAATTAAATTAGTGGTACATACTTCTCTCAGTCTTTTCCTTGGGGATATGCTTGAAATGTCTAACTAAACAAATCAAGAAATCTATGAAATATGATCGGTCTGTTTCCTTTTAATTTCTATCTTCCCTTTGCCCTACATGAATTTTCTTAAGTTTCTCTCTTTTCCTACTCTTTTCTTGTATCAATTCTCTCTTTTACTATTAATATCATTTGACTTCTATCATGCTGTAACTTTATATTTTGTGTTCTGATTTTCATATTTTTATATTCTGAGTTTCTCTTTCTCCCTGATTGGTTTCTATTTCATGAGTGATTTTACCTTTAAGTATGACTGTATTATCTTTTTTGAGCCTAAAATTAACATTTCACTCTTTGCAAACTTTTCTAAATTTTTGTTTACGTATTAGGTTTGAGATATGCTAGCTTTTGGTTGTCTTCTTTGTTTCTTTAATGTTGTCTAATGTGGAAAACACTGAACTCTGAAATTGGCCATGCTAGCTAGCTGGCTTTCTGTATGAAGCAATCCCTAAAGCAGATTTTAACCAGAAGTGGAACATGCGTGGCCTCAGGAAAGCAAAGTACCCTCCTGGTACCTTACTTGTGTTAGCTGCAACCTAATGGAGAACGTACATGTGACATTATTCTACGAACACGAGTAACCAGATGCTTCAGTTTGTCACACTCCTCTCATCCCCACTGTGGATGTTCTCAACATGTGACGTTTCAGCAAAGTCCACAGACCATCTTCTATTTGCAATAACAGACTCTGAATATGTTTACTTCTCAGTAAAAGGAATTAGAAATCATAAAAGAACATTACTCAGGAAAGTCGGCTTACAAATTCATTTGCTATTGTATATTAGCCCAAAATAAAATTATCAACTATACATGTTAGAAGATGTCACGCTAAGGAGTGTATGACTGGAGACAGGTAGACGCAGCTAACTTTAGAAAGAACAGTATGTCCCAATGCTAAGGTACTCTGCAAAAGCAGAAGAGAAATGATTAAGGACAAAGGGGACGAAACCAAAAGAGCCCTAGAGGAGATGCTTTTAACTGTGGTCAGCTGAGTTCGATTTTATGAAGTAAGGCTGAAGTAGGAGGAGTCACAGGGCTGGAGGAGCAGGGGTAGAAATGAGAGGAGACAGTTGTTTCCTGGTTTAGGAGACAACCTCATAAAGGGGTAGAATGGCGATGGGATGGCACACTCTGGGAAAAGGTGATGTGTAAAAGTGGTCAGAACAACTTCCATGTAGGAAATATTGTTGTGGATGCTTCTGTAAAGTGACCTAAGGAAAATCATGGGAAGAACATGAAATCTAAATCAAGTATGATACACTCTTGTCACTTCTTCATGAGTCAGTAGTGACTTTCAGTAGGCTCACTGCCTTGAGCAATCACAGTAACACAGCCGTGATTGCGTGTTAGAACAAATGTGCTTTATGAGGTCACAGTGTGTATATCTCTCATTCATAACTGCAGCTTCAGTACCTGGCATGATGCAGATTGTGGGTTTGAAAACCTCGGCTTGAATGATCATTGAATGATTTCGTGATTTAAAGCTCTTATAGGCCATCTGCCACTGGATATGTTACTCCAGAGAAAACACTCCAAATTTTGGAATGTTACTAAACTAACTGACTTGAGGTAGCATAGAAGTAGACTTTTGTGGGGTAACACACATGTAGTAGTTAAATAGTTCCAACCATAAGGTAGGAGAAAGTCAGCTATGTATATTGTTACATTTTGTTAATCCTGCCTCTGTGAAAAAAAATAGCAGAGACTTAAATACATTTTGGAAATCAAAAGGCTGTTGAAATCAAAAGTAGCCTTATGATTCCTCAGAGAGCCTATGGAAAATATGTCAGCTTGTGAAATACTGTTTTTAGAAATCTGACAAATGAATTGCAATAGATTTGGCAGGAGAGTTTGAGGATATTTTATTGACTTTTTTTTTGAAAATTCTCTGAGATCCATGTTTACTTCAGCAAAATAAAACAAAAACATAGAGCAAGCAAATAGAAAAGAAATGTAGCTGTTTCTTAATGGTGAAATCCAGCAATTCCAGACAAGCTGTTTTATCTAATTGTGTAAAATTGTTCTCAACTTTCCCAAATCCTCTTTCACAATAGTTAATGAACTTATATGATGAACTAGGCACTATTTTTCTTTTTAGTAGCAAATGACTAGGTTTAGATCTGAGTTAAATTTTACCGTAAGATTTTCAGTTCTCTACGTTGTAAAGCTATGCTACTTATCTGGTTTGTTAGTTCTTTGTTAGCATTCCTAATAAATTTATTTTAATGACCTTCCCTGAACACATATGCACAGTTTGTTACACAGATAGCAATTTAATCGAGTTCTCATGACTTGGGTTTCCCCAAACACCGTCATTTTCCATTGTTTGATGCTTTATATAATTTAAGTTTTCCAAGTAACTTAATTCTTTCTTCAATATTGGGTTTATAGAATAATTTAAGGACGGAAAAACAAAGATAGTATTTTTGAGTTCATTAGAATGTCTTTTTAAAAGCCTTATGTTTTCAGACATTTTAGGTTTGGCAACACTCAGAATGATTTTTTTGCCCATGACTTTTCCCTCTTTACTCAAACCCGCTTCTATGTCAAGGAAAATTCAATCCATATGTTTCTGATTCATTTGTATTCAAGTCATCATAATGTTGTTTTGTCAGAATATTGTTTAATGTTCAAGAAATAGTATAAGGTTCTTTTAAAAATAAGGCTCTACAAGCCATTTTTCTTTGAACAAAGTCATAGCCTAATTTCCAACTATAACAAGTTTTAAAGTCAGGGATTTTTATACTGAAATCTAGCAAGAGATGTCAGATAAAGAGGTATGAAGCTATCAATTAAATTCCAGTGTAACTGGTGATTCAATATAAAATAATCTGTAGTCATTGCTTACAGATGACTTAAAATTTAAAGTTTAGGTATTTAATATAAATGAGGATAAATAATAAATAGATCTATTCTGGATATAAAAATTATAGGAAAAATCATTAAGAAAACAAGATTAAAATTTGACTGTGATGAAACATTTAACATTTTAGACATAACTGCAGTAAAATGGATGTAATAGCCAGATTTCTGAATGTCATGCAGAGGCACAGTGACTTTTCACTTATATTAGCTTAGGGTGGGGACCCTTTAACCTAGGACAAGTTCCTTTGCTAGAGTGATTGTTCGGATGAATTAAAGGAGGTTTTTTTTTTTTTTTTGCACTGGGAATCGAACACAGGAACTTGGGCTTGCCAGGCAGGCACTTGTGCTGCTGAGCTACATCCCCTGCTTTAAGGCAGTTTCTGATACATTCACAAGTGATGTCCACAAGAGAAAGATAACACTGATAACAGTTCTGAAACTTCCATTTGGCAGTGCAGTGCTTATGCTACTAGGCTCATGTGTAATAATTTTGGTTGATAGAATGATTATTAGTTAGAAACTTTTAAGTATTTTCCAACTCAAGATGTAAAGTTAATAGAAATGAACACACAGAGATATATCTCACGATCATTTCATGCTTATTTTGGTTAGATATTCAAAGGCAGCCCAGAACGTGAAATAATTAGTAATTGATGGAATTTTCCCAAGTTTCAACCATTTTTATTCTCAGAAAAATTACAGTTATTTTTGGAATCACAAACTGTACCAGTGGGAAATGAGAGGAACAGGCGTCTTGTTATGCATTTGGGCTAGTTCGTGAAAGCGTCTCCTACAGTAACATCAGTACAGTTTCTAACCTGCAGGTGCATCAGGTTTATGGACTGTTAGTGGCTCTTGGCCATCCCAGTGGCTTCTAACAAAGACAGGCTTACAAGCTGGAGTTTAGTACTCACAGAGCACCTAGTTCAAGAAATACTGGTGATCTTTGCTGCTAGAGAGAAGTGTTATGATGTAGATGTTCAGGGTTAGGCTTTGGGAAGTAATTAGACAGAGGGGCGCTGTCTCCCTGCATGAGCTCAGGCAGTTGGAGTAGCTGCTGGGAAGAGGTGGGGCGCTGGGCATGGCCCTGGCTTGGAAGGTGTGTTCTTGGTTCTTGTCCCCGCCCGTCTCCTCCGCTCTGGTCCAGGCTGGCTGGGATGCACCTCTGTCTTCGGTACCCCTGACCCCCGTGCTGACCCTGCTGTGGAGCCAGCCATGGAAGAAGCCTCTGAAACAGGGCAGAAATAAACCTCTTCTCCTTCTAATTGTGAGCATTGGGTTTTTTGTCGAGGAGAATGATTACTACAAGTAGGGATCAGTGGCTCCTAATATACGTTGTGTTGATACTGATAGCAAACACCATAAAATCACCACCATAGAAATGGCATTTTCCCATAAAAGAATTAGAAAACAACCTCAGGGATTGCCTGGAAGAACCTCAGAGGAAGCCTGCTTGAAATCCAGGGAGCAGACCACTGTAGAGAAGGCCTCCTGTCCACAGTCCCTCCTGAGCTGGCAGCGTGTGTGCTTCCCAGATGTCCTAACGAGACAGAGTTGGGGTTTTTCCTGTTTCTTGCTTCACAGGTTTTATCTATTCTATTTTAAAATTACTCCCCTTTTATTTGCATCAAGATTGTTATAAAAAATCTTTAGTATCTCAATTAATTTGAAAGTATTTTTACATATTACCCAGCTTTTTTTTTTGCTATGTTCTTTACTCTTTAAATTCAACTATTATTGTTTTTTATTCATTTCTACAAATTGACAACTAATAAGAGATGAGCTTAGTCTTTTTCTATAACCTTGAGTTGTTTTCTATTTCTGTTGTTCTTATTGTGGGCAGAGTAACTTAACATACTAACACTTTTCAAAATTGCAACAATTGATAACATCTTCCAAGTATGCCTGCTGACGTTGCAGCTTTTCAAAATTTCATGATATCTGTGGAAAAGGAGCCTCTTCCTAACTATAACAATATAGTCTGGTATCTAATGTTCAGGTATGATTATATAATAAACCAATGTGTCGTGATTTCATATTCTTTTACTGTCATAAGCTGTAAGTGTAAGAGATAAGAGGTTCTTGCTGTACCATCTATTTAAATTTAATAAATCCTAGGACCTGTTCTTTTTAAATGGAAGTTTCTGTCATTTTAAAAGGAAGGTTTTTACGTTATTCTTAGGATCACCAAGACAGTCATTTTTACTTAAAGGGAAAAATCTCCAATTTCAGCGTTTGTGTTGTCAGATAACATTATCTGTACCAAGGTCGGATGATCTATGTGTCTGGGTAATCCAAATATCAGCTGACACTGCTAAGCAGCAGAAAAAATTCAGAGATCAGCAGTGATATTTTTCTTTTTTCTCCTGTTGTTTTGACTACAGTTTCTCATTATTACTTGTTTAAATTTAAAAAGTTGAATTATATCCACTTATCAGAGGATCTTTTAAACATTTTAAGGTTTTGTAATATTCCCTTTCCTTATCTGAACTTTATCTCAAATAGCAATTAAATTACTTTTGTTCATAAAACCATATCTCTCTTTTTGCTGAATTTATGGTGATGACAATTGATTTCAAACATATAAATGAGAAAATGCCTGTTTCCAAGAAACTGCAAGAATCATTTATCTTGCTAGATCCTGAGAGGAAAAAGGAAAATATACTTCCATAATTTGATCTAAGTAAATATTACTGCAAGTTGTCTTTTATGTGTTGCTTAATGTTGAGAATAATTAGAACTTGAGTTTTGAAGGAATATCTATAAATAAATTAGAAGGATAGTGGAAAAATAGCTATCTTCTAATAATAAAGTGAAGAAAACTAGGCTTTTCCTTCCTAATCCAGAAGTTACATCAGTGTTTGAGGTGGCAGGTATTGAGCACACTGCAAGGATGACAGGGTCTGAGAGACAGAAGCTATGGCCATGGAGCTTGCTGTGCTGAGCGTGCACTGTGTGGAACTGGAGACTTCACCACGTAGTCAGCCGTTTGTCGAGCAGTTGCTGAACCGCCACAAACATCTTCTCAGTTAAACCCCTTAATTGAGTTTGCCTATAAAGCTGCTGCAAGATGGTAAGCCAGTTGTAGCCTAGAAGCATATATGTACACTTTAGGCATTATAAATACATAAATACTGTATATAGAGTGAACACAGTGAATAGAAATGCATCCTCTAACAGGAGTCCCCAGCTGAATAGCTATGCTCAGGCCCAAACTTGAGATATTCTCCCATCTAAAGTCACAGATGGGGGAAAGAAAGCAAGAAAGATCTTTCTTTGCAGAGGAAAAATAGTCAGGTAAATACAATCTGAAGTGCTCACATGAGGCATCAAATATAAATTCTGATTGAAAATCTGTAACTCTGAGGGTTTCTAGGGATCTCTTCTTACAATATTTAGGAGGTTTCTATTCCCTTTTCATTAAATACCACAGTAAGCTATTTAGTATCATGGCAACACATAAATTTACATCTAAATTTTTCCAGAACAATTTTTGTTATTATTTTTGTAATTATTTGGAGTGCTAGAGATCAAGCCAGAGTCTTAAGAGTGCTAAGCAAGCACACTTACCCTACAAGTGACTGCAAGTTGGTCTTCTTTGTGGCTGAGTACTACTTCACTGACTATGTGCCTGCCTTTCTCTATCCATGCATCTGTTGCTGGGTGCTGAGGCTGCTTCCACGCCTCAGCTGTCGTGAGCTCTGCTGCTACAAACACGAGTGTGCGTGAGTGACTGCCATATCCCGCCTTAACTTTTGGGGGAGGTACCTTGAAGGTAAATAGGTGGGTCTAATAAAATTCCCATTTTTAGTTTTTGAGGTTTATCCAGACTGGTTTCCACAGTGGTTGAAGTAACTTATATTCGCACAGGTTTCCTCCCTGTTCTCGCATTTGCTGTTTTTATGGTGATTACGATTCTTTCAGGAATCCCTGGTTGTTTTAATTTGTGTTTCTTTAAGCCCAATATGTTGAATATTTTTTCATGTACTAATTTAATATTCACTTGTTTTTCCTTTCCTGAGAAGTGTCACTCATTTCATTGCCCACTTTTTGTTTGGGCCAGTTATTTGGGATCCAGTCTTTTGGAGTTCTTTATACATTGGTGCTCTGTCCAAGGAGTAGCTGGCAAACATTTTTTCCTATTCTGCTTGGCCCACTTTTTAACTGAGCTGTTTGTTTTCTTGATGAGTTTCAAGAGTTCTTTGTAGGTTTTGTATAATAACCCTTTCACAGAGGTGTCTTTGGCAAATGTTTTTCCCAGTCTGTGGCTTTTATTTTCATTTTCTTAACAAAGACAAAGTCCAGCTCATCCACTCTTTCGCAGTTCCTCTACCCCTTTTCTTAAAATATCAGCTGATACCAAGTCTGAAGTTTAAGCTGGAGTGCTGGAAACGCACACTGAAGCTGTCAAACATGCGGCTTCTAAAGCTCAGTGATTCATTTTCATAAGAATTCATACATCCTACCCTTTATCTCACTCAGTAACAGCACCTCCAGTATCAAGATTGCTAGTGGGTTAGTGTCTTGTCAGCTGAGCTGGAACAACACATTGGAGGAATTATTTTTCAAAAAAAATTGAAAAGAGGGGCTGGGGATTTAGCTCAGCGGCAGAAGCGCCTGCCTGGCAAGCGCAAGGTCGTGAGTTTGGTTCCCGGTACCGGAGAAAAACCAAAAAAAAAAAAAAAAATTTGAAAAGAAAAATCTCTGTCAGTGAAATCTGTCTTCATTTGGCAATGTATTTGGCTTTGTTTTTAATCCTTGTAAGCAGAGATGCTTTTCTAAAAATATTTTTAACAAAATGTATCAAATGTAATTTATAGGTCATATATTTCAATTGAAAATGTAGAATCATAGTTCTAACTTTTACAAATAATCTATTTTTTATGTCTATATAATATTTTTTCCTACAATTAGTACTCTGAAATGTACTAAACTCATAATACAGTTTAGTGTTTTTCTTTTTTTTCTTTTTTCTTTTTTTACCAATTTTGCATATTTATATCTGGTAATCTGAACAACTAATTTGAAGACAACAATATGCAACATAACAACCATTGTTGAATTCCTACCGTCTTGTTTGATAGAACTCTATATCATTTATAATTCTTTTGTTTTTATTTTTATTCTCTTTAATGGTTTGATTAATCTTGCATTCTCACATCTGGTAATCTGGCCAACTTCGATGAAGATAAAAATATGTAATATAACAACCACTGTTAATTCCTATCACTTTGTTCTGAAACACTATGCCATTCTTATTGTTTTTGCTTTGCTTTGTTTTTGTCTATGTTGTTGGCAGTTTGGTTTTATATAATGATTCATAGGAAGAAAATGATATATAAATAGGCATTTATTGAATATATTTAGCTAAATACTGGCTCAGATTTTTATCATGTTATATATATATGTATATAATTCAATTTATGTTTTGAAAGTAATTTCTGTGCATAGAAGTTGTGTGGTGAACATAACTTACTCATCCCAAGTTTAGCAACACAAGTCAGCAACATACATGAAGAAGTTTCCAATTTAGTGATTTAAAGCAAGTAGTAATGAACAAGGGTTAGTTGTGCTTCATTATCTGGTGAAAGATGTAGTTCACCACTGTTTTTTTAGATTTCTGTTAATGTGAAGGGATATGAAAGTGTTTAGCTACATCTGTGTTTCTGTTTTTGATTTTCCTTAACTCAGAACAGTAACCGTGGAACACCAGTCTTGCCAAACAAATGCTAATGTCGGGAACATGTTCCAGTGTCTGTTGTTCTGTTCCCCATTCTAGACTATTAACTGTGGCTAATGATCCACGGGGTAAATATTTTCATGGTAATATCAGGTTACAGCTATGAAAAATGTGAAATACTGGTTATCATCTTCGTGCATGGGAGTTAACTCTACCTTTTCTGTTCTTCCCACTTGCTGCGCTGCTGATTCCTGTTTCTAGAGGAGCCGCAGAAACAGCCTCAGTGCTGATGTGTGCATGTTGAGCAGAGCGCAAGGGGGACGAAAAGAGAACCACGGTCAGGGGAGGACAGGCCCCGTCCCTGTGTTTCTGTGCTGCTAGGAGCTAACCTCCGCAGGCCCGCAGCTTGTCAGCTCCCAGGACAGAGAAAAGCCAGAGGAGAAATAAACAAAAAGCTAACAACCAAAACCAACAGTGTGTCCTGAAAATGGTGACCAAAATTATGAAGTGAAGGGAACAGACTTAGCCAGAGAGATTACCTCTCTCAGCTGCCTAAAAATGCACACTAATTGCCTTGCAGAGTAACGAGCTTCAATTTGCGTGAATTAGAAACTGGGCACAGCAGTCTCCTTCCCATGGCTGGCGGGCGGCATCGAAGCCTTATCTTCCTGCTTACTGAGGAGACCGGACCCTGAATGTAATGGCGCGGCAGCTACAGCAATGCTATTGAGTTGCAGCATGTACGCTGCTGACGTAGGCTAGGTCGAGGGGTAGCGAATCTGTGCCATGCGTGCTGCGGCTGGCTGTTTGTCATCATTGACAGCTCAAAGATTTGCCATCCCTGGGTTAGGAGACGGATGACAGTCCAGACCTTCCAAAGATGGAAGGCTTTTTGTACTTTTCTGTGGTCCTGAGGATGAGAGAGTTTGCTAAGTTGTCCAGGCCTGCCATCTGCTTGCAATCCTCTTGCATCAGCCTCCTGAGTAGTTGAGATTGCAGGTGTGTGCCACTGCTCCTGGTCCAAAGTGAAAAACCTTTATTCAGAAGGCTTTGATTAACTTTGCCTTGAAACTGACTTCATCTGAAATTAAAATAGCTATGCCTGCTTTTCTTGCTGTTCCTGCTACATGCAACATTGTTTTCCACGATTTGCTTTCTATCTGTGAATCTGGCTTTGGATTAGTGTCTTGTATATAGCCATTGGCTGAGCTTTGTTTCTTGATCCATTCTGCCAGTCTGTGTCATTTGATGGGGGAATTGAGATCACTCACACTGAGAATTTTTACTGAAATGTACTGAGTTACTCCTTTCATTGTATTATTTTCCTGTTGCTGATATCCTTTTACTTCATTTCTGTTTAACTGTGAACCCTACCTGGTATATTCATTCTATTAGAGTTGGCATTTTTTTATTTCATTGTATTTTTTGGGGGGGTATCCTTGAGAATTTTTGTAGTGCTGGTTTGGTGGTCATGAATTTCTTCAGGTGCTCTTTGTCCTGGAAATACCTTATTTCTCCCTCAATTTTGAAGAAAACTTTTGTATTATATGTATGTCTGGGTTGGGAGTTATTTTCTTTTAGGTCTTGATGAACTTCAAGCTTTCCTTGTCTCTAAGGCTTGTGTGGAGAAGTTTGCTGTAATTCTAATGGGTTTACCTGTGTAAGTAATTCATTGCTTTTCTCTAACAGAATTCTCTAAAATTCTTTTTGTTGGGCTTCTGTGATTTTGGCTATATCTTAGGCAAGTTCTTTTCTATCATGACTTTTTTCTCTGTATCTTTTAAGGTGTTTTCCTATATTTGCAAGGTTTTGTGCTATTACTTCTGTAACAAGATTTTGTGTAATCTGTGCTGAATGAGTTTTACCCATCCCAATGGCTCTTAGGATAGTCTTCTTTGTGTTCACTAACAGCTGTTGCATTTATTTTTCATGTTCTCTTGTTTTTAGGATATCCCTGAGTAACTGCTCTTTCACAGCAATCCTATCTTCCAATTCCGGCCCTGCTTCACATGGGTCACTTCTGCTGCCCATAGTTTCAACATAATTTTTAATTTCCTGGATTTTGGGGACATATTTTCATGCACCCAATTCTTTGCTAAACTCCTCATTCATGTGTTGAATCACTTTGTTTAGTCCAGTTAGCTTTTCATTAGTGTCTCCTGTAAGTTCCCTGATTTTGTTTGCTGCATACATTACCTGCTTAATTAAGGATTCTGTGAGCCTGTTGAGCAGCTTATTGCTATGTTTAAATCTGCTATCCAGTAGTTCTGCTATGTTGCTTTTACCTTTCCCCACTTCAATGCCTCTTGGCTTGGTTCTGGGAGTGTTGGGAGAGGCATTTTTTTGCCTTATCTTCTCATGTTTCTGTTCTGTTTTGATTGTTTTTTTGCTTCGTGCTTTGCTTTGTGATTGTTTGAAGGTGGTGACAGTGGAAATACTTTTTCCTAGTATAAAAATCTCTTTAGTTGATATCTTTTCTCAGTGGTTCACTCTGAGCATGGCTACCAACAACCCTTTGCCTCTGTCCTAAAATCTGACCGCTTCTGATAATTTGGAAGAGAAGGATCCAGTGTTATTGGCCCACACTGCAGTATTGTTAATGACCCAAAGGAAATCCTGGTAACAACATACAGCAAAAACAGATTAATAGCAACAACTATGGGTCCCGGGCAATGGCAAGTAAATCAGCCACAATAATATTGTCCAAGACAGACTGGATACTGACATATCATAAGGACTAACAATACACCACCCTTAACCGTAGAAAAGTTTTATAACTTTAGGATAAATACTAAGACAAACCAGATATTAACATACAGCAAATATCTACTTCAGCTCCATTAATGATGGAAAAAATTCAACAGTAATAGCATAGAGTTAACAAACTATCTAAGGATTAATAAACTTACTAGTTATACTATTGAAGGTATAGGGGGTTGGGAATGGTAAAATGAAGAAAGAAAATTTTAAAAATTAAACAATGGAAGATGTGAAGGAAGAGAGAAAAGGAGGACATAGTCTCCTACTAAGGATAGAAACATGTTTATATAATTAGGTAAAGGCAAGAGAAAAGAATAAATGAGAAAAAGAAAGTAAAAGACAAAAACAGTATGAAGAATAAGGAAAAAGGAAAGATCCCAAACCCCATTAAACCAGTGAAGAATTAAAAAAGAAAAAGAGTCAAAACCAGAAAAAACTTTCTGCCTATTTTTGAATGAGCGATTTCCTTGTAGGATGGCAGTTTCAGAATCCGTTCAGTAGCCGTTGTTTCTGCCTGTCTTCATGGCCCGGGTCTGTGAGGGGCCCCATGCCCCGAGGCCCCTGCGTTTACCCCAGGCTGGGGCTCTCGTCCAAGCAGGGCTGCGTCCTTGCCTAAGTTGGTAGATGGGGAAGACGGCATACCGCAGATCTGCCAGGTTCCCAGGCAGCAGGGCAAAGGTTCTAGTTCTCAATTCTGGCACTTTCAGACCCCGCTGCTTCCAAGCCCAGTGGACCTGGCCTCCCACCTGGGCGATGGGACCCACCTTCGCCGAGCCCTCTTGGGCCTTCTCTGACCAGCCGCTCCCGGTCCAAGGATCTCTCCTTGGGCTGTTTCTCACCAGTCTCTGTGGCAGGGCCACACGGGCAACCCTGAAGTGAAGCTGGCCCTAGATTAGGCTGAGTCCCAGACTCGAAACTCAACCCACCCCCAAGTGGCGCCCCAGGGAGCACTCCCCGGTGGAGCGGTGAGGATGGTGCTGGTTTGCTGTCCAGCCGTCTGTCCCCCAGAGCAGAAGCAAGGGCTGCCTTCGTGTTTCTCCACAGCCCCGGGCTCGGTCGGCCTGCACTGTTGGCCCAGTCCACTGTTTCTGCCTGGAGATCCCAGCCCAGACCCCCACCCTGCCGTGGGGGAGCCGGGTTCCCTCCCCAGAGCCACAGCCAGGGTGAAGCTCTGGACTCTTTGTTTTTCTTTCTATGTTGTGACCTGTCCCTCTCTCCAGCTTCTCTGTAGCATCTCATTTTCTTGTCATTCCCTCCTGATTCCGAGTGATCTACTTCTCTTTTTCTCTTTGCTAAGTTGTTATTTTCCAGGTGTTTGGATTCCAGATCTCAGAGAGGCGAAGTTTTGCTGCTGACCGCTGCTCTGCTACTTTCTCACGCCTGTAATAATGTGTAAGCCGTGACTGCTGCCTTAGGAAGAGTACGCGATGTAAATCAACAGCCAAAGTACCTGGCTGGGATAGCTGGCAGCTGTT